>NC_134855.1:58083471-58383471 GCF_049852395.1 Peromyscus maniculatus bairdii
AAGAACTGATAAGATAGAGGGAGGAGGAAGAGAAAGATGAGGAGAAGGAAGAGAGAGAGATTGTAAAGCACTGGCTCGCAAAATTATGATAGCTGGGAAGACTTCCATGGTCTTCCTGCAAGCCAAGGACACAAGAAAACCAGCAGTACATGTTGACATGTCCTCAGCTAGAAAACAGCGGTTCATATTTCAGCCCCCTCTGAAGGCCAGAAAAGCAGGCGCATCATTATAAAGAGAACAATATCCCAGCTCAGCCACCAGGAGGATGGAGGCTGCATTTAACTTTCCTCTGCCTCTGGCTTTTCATTCTTCTCAGGCCCATGGTTGTAAGATGCCCAGCAGCACTGAAGGGGGCCAGCTAGCTAGCGGCTAGCTGGTGACCAGTTCAAGTCATTCTTTTCAATGAAATCTCCATGAAGAGAGTCCCAGACACATCTAGGCATCCTGGACCCAGTCAAAGGAGACACACATGGTTCTCAATCATCACAGATTCCAACATTTAGAAATAAAGAGGTACTGTGTGTTTCAGTACTCACTTCCATAGGTGTTGATTTAATTCAAAGTCAGCTGCAAAGCCTTGGAGAAATTATGTTTAAGAAGAGAAAACATTAAACAATAATAAAATAAAAAAGCAAATAAAATCTTAGATTACAATCCACTTTTCTTTGTCTTTGGCAAGACTTTCATGTGGTAGGAAGTATTTCTCTACAATTCTCTCAAGTACAATATCAGGAAATTGTCAAAATTCTTAACATTTTGCTGTTCTCTGAAACAGAAATTGACTCAAGAGTCCAGCTGGAATGACACTAGCTACCATTTGCCTTGCGAATTTCCATAACTGTGAATGTTCATCATCAGACCAGTGGAATCCCACACAAGTTGACACTCCATTAGTGACTTTCTTCTCCCTGTCAGACCATTTGCAAATGAATGACACAGTTTTGTTCTCTTATCACATTGAAGAGTGTAGAGAATGAGATACGCTGATTGGGACAGGCAGAAAGGGGTAAATAACAACGCACAACCACTCAGTTATGCCTATGAACATGTGCACATGCACCACATCAAGGGGGGAGTTTTGATCCGAATATTTATTTCATCAGATATAAAGTTTGGTTAAAGTTCAGTACACTTGGCTGACCGTTATACTATTGAAAATACAGATCTTACTTAGAGGTTTTAATCAGAACCATGTTTATGCCAGCAGCGGCATAAATAAAATACATGAGGGTTTTACCATCTACTTTACAAGACTTAGCATTCAGTTGAGTGGGAAAAAAAAGGAACAAACTTAATACTTTGTTTTTACATATTTCACAGTTAACTCAAAGATCAATTATTTCATTTTTTATTTTTAATGTTGACTCTACTTCTCTGATTGCTTTTCTTTTAAGAGATAGTTCTATTAGTTGCCATGAGAACAATGTTTTCTATCTACCTTTAAAATGCTATTACCTCCTTTCTTTCCCATTCTTAGGCCCAAATGGATTCTGGACCTATTAAAATTTATTGGTTTACAGAGATGATATAGTTTTTCAAGTGTCTCTATAAATGAAAACAGAATAAAATGCAAAATTGTTGATAAGTGAAATTACATATTTTCAAAGATTATTGTTCTTACCAACACAGATGCTTTCATACACATATATACACAGGCACACACATGCACACAAACATGAACACACAGAACTTTAAGGAAAAAATCAAGTCAATAGTATCATAGAACCATCTCAAATTATCCTAAATATATGAGGCATAACTAATTTTTTCTTTGTTTCTTAATTCAGTGAATAAAAAAAAGAACTTCCCTGAGACTTAGGACATTGAAAAATTATTTTATGACTTCACAGTGAACTCAACCTTTGGATTTTGGTAGCAGACAGGTTGTACTCCATCTACTTGGTCTTGGAGCTTCCAATCATAATATCTTACAAATAAAGACAAATTTCATGCTGACTCCATTTACTCCCATCAGAATAAAACTCATTGCCTTTAATCTCAGCACTTATGAATCAGAGGCTAGTGGATATTGTGTGAGTTCAAGGCCAGACTATAACCGGGGAAGCCAGGGCCAGGGCTACATAGTGAGACTTTGTCTCAAATTAATTAATTAATTAATTAAAACCCATGACGAGCAGATGCACGCAAATATAGTTAAGACTGAAAAGCCATGGAGGTGGCAGGTCAGCACTGACATGGGTAGACAGCACATGAGTAAGGTTTGCAGTTGCTAAGGTCAGTGACGTAGCAATGATTGCCCGGGTATTTTTTGAAGCTCAAAACCAGCTTTTTCTATGTAGCTGAATGAGTTTTCCTCCTCACTGTTCCCAGAAGCTTGTGCTCTACTTCCTGTTTCCTGCCCTCAGTCCTCCAGAGCTCCCACCCATCTCAGTCATTGACATTGAACCTGAAAATCTGTTCACACTGAAATAGAAAGGGTTGGGGTTATGTCCAGTCATTTACATTTGCAACGTTCTTATTGCAACTGTAAAAGGCTTGTCTGACTAAAAGAAACCAAGAGAAACAAGGGAGAAGCGTTAACCTATGACCTCAGTGAGGCCACCATCTGAGGGCAAGCCGATAAGTTTTCCGTGAATCTATTCCAGAAGGATGTGCCTTCCACACTACAGCTTTCACCTCTCATCCTGCCCCTAGCTCACAATTCCCTTACAGAGTTCTACCTACTTGCCCCACACACACACACACACACCTAAGGGAACTTTATAGTTTTCAAAATTCACACTTCTGCCTGGGTTACAAAACTTAGATCAGAATGAATTCATGAAAGAAAGAGGCATTTGAGTCCCAGATCACTAGGAAGAAGCCTATCTGACAGGTCAACATTGCTTACTGTTCAATTAACCAAAGGAGCTGTAATAAAGAGGGGTCAACTAAAAGCTTCACATGTATACTTTCTGTATGAATGTAAAATATGCAAATGTATATCCATTATCTGTATGACATCTGCTTTTTTTTCTTTTCATACAGAGCCAGAACTCCTATGGGTTTGAGCCCACCACCTGAGACTCTGCTATTGAGTATAAACATAATGTCTTATGTAAACCACTGTCACTGTAGAGTATTTCCATTGTTGTTCACTTATATTTTTATTTGATATTTCTAAATGCAAAAAAAGAGTCAGGATCTTTCCCATTATCTCAAATAAGACCATACAAAGCAATTCAATGTTCAATTTGAATGTGAAGAGAATTTTTTTATTTTGTTTTTTATTAAAATTGTTTTTTAATATGAAATTTTCTGATTAAAGTTTCCCCTCCCCCAACTCTTCCCAGATCCTCCCCACTTCCCCACCCACTCAAATCCACACCCTTTCTTTCTCTCTCTCATTAGAATACAAACAGGGAGAAATCTTAAAACTTAGGTTTTTGAGAGTCTGGAAGGAAATCCTTTTATGTCTTGTAAATTCACTAGTATTCCACTGTTCTGTTACTTAAACTTAATATGACAGGAGTTTTGAGTGACCTTTCTAGATGAGTTTTTCCAAGGCATTTGGTTTGTATCAACGAGACACTGCTACTTTTGTTCATTTTCATCAGTTTATAGAATGCTTAGTTACTTATTAATTAGTATCAACTAATTAACTAAATAATTAACTAATTTCTTAATCACAAAAAGTAGGGCACAAGGAAAAGTATAAAGTAGGTGACTGTTCTAGGAAAGGGAGAAGGTGTAGGCAGCAATCTTCGGGCATCCACAGTGACCTCCCTCTGCATGTTGAACCATTTTGCACAGGAAATGTAAATCGCCAGCTTTAACTGGAAAGGCACATAAGCTGCAATGGACTGAAGGAGCCTTTTCTAATTACAGTGTGACCTTGTACGCCAGCACCACTCTGAAAGAGCAGGAGCCAGGACCAACCTGGGAAGCACTTTTGCATTATCTCTCTGGAGAAGAAATCAAGAAGGCACGATGCATTATACCCATTCCCTAAAGCTTCTAACACTAAGATAACAAGCTTCAGAGGAAATGAAAATAACCCTAGGGCAAGGTAAACCAAAGACACAATCAGCTGACATAAGCCAAGCATAGAAGACATCTGCTTTGCTGAAAGAGGTTTTCAACTGCAAGTTTTTGTAACCTGTAGCTCCATCTTCTTCACACCTCCTGAGATTCTGAGGATTGCAGGTGTCACTATTATTCACTGAAACATATTAACCTTGCCTTGAAATGCAAAACCTTCTTCTCATAGGGGTAATTTTTTTCGTGACACTCAGATACAAAAACAAAATTCTAAGGTAAAGACTAAAAGAAAAGGAGTGTACAAGAATGCCTGGTGAGGTGCGAATGAACTGTTCTTGCAGCAGCAGGTATCAGAGTGAGGCAAATTCTCAGTGTATATGGATGATGACTCATCTTCAGTCAAACTTTAATTATTGCATTCAGCTTAATAATTGGAACCTGTTCCAGGAATATTGAAAACAGGTGCACATAAAAGATGGGATATAATGTCACATCCTGTGACATTCAACTACATTTGCAATTGTTATATGTGATATGCAGCTTATAGGGCCTCCATAATATAGCCTGTGTCTTAAATTACAGAACACAAATCAATTGGATTACACTCCACTAGAAATATTTGTCAATCTGGTGGTGGAAAGGAGAAAACTTGTGCATAGCTACACTGTGAATCTCGTTTTGCATGTTTTTATTTAACTCATCCATTGACACTTCATACATGTATATAATGCATTCTTGTCACACACCTGTCAACCCTTTCTTATCCCATTGCCACCCTCTCTTATTGTCCTTACAGGTCTCCCTCCCAGTTTTGTGTCTTTTGTTTTGTATCTGTTTTTGTTTTGTGACCCACTAAATTTAACCAGGGCCACCTGCATTATCATGGACATGGAGCTTTCCACAGGAGAATAGAGAACTCATCAGTGACTATACCACTAACGACAATGACTCTCCCTCACCCAGCACCCATCTACAGCCCTGCAAAGGAGTAGGACCCCCTAAGTCCCTCCCCCACCCAAAACTGAATGTTAACACCCAATCTTGGGCAGCCCGGTGCCAGCAACTGTGGCTGTTCTAAGCACACAACTAAAAGGCTAAATCATGTGTAAAAGATAATTTGAGAACATTCCTCCCCAACATCTCATTCTTAATTTTTTTCTGCCTTCTCTTCCATGATAGTTTCTGAACCCTGAAGTGGGTGGTATGTCCTGATTTAAAGATAAATATTCAACAGTCACATATTCTCGGCACCTTGAGAGGCCACAAATCTTTGAGTTCACCACCACTCAGTGCAAGAAGCTTCTATGTAATCAAACTCAAACTAGAAAGCAATTTAAGACCATGTTCATTAACAAAATTGGCAGTAGTGAATTCCCCAGTAGGGCCTGTGACCTCTCTAGCCATGGGCTTTTGAACAGGCTTATAGTCTCAGGCAAGAATAACTTGCCTCAGATCCAGTCAGAAAGCAGCTAGTTACCCCATAAGTCATACCACTATTGTACTAGTGAGCCATCTGGCCCGACAGGTCAGTATTACAGCATGTAAGGCCTACCTCTGGGTAAGACCATAGATATCTTTACTTTCCCCAGCTGCCTATATAGCATCTCCAAGAACTATGGAAGTCAGCCAGCAGGGAGGAAGCCTCCAATTCTGTTCTATCTGGTTTCTCTTTGTCCTGAAACTATGCTGTCTTTAGCAAAAAGATTTTGCCAATCAGTTCTGATGGGCAACTAAGAGCAATGGGTTGCTTTGGTGGCCATGGGGTCCTTCCTAACCAACAGCTCAGAGGGAGATATTTCAAACTTCACATTGGGATTTCTGTTTCAGCATCATCTACCCATGCAACCTACTTTCATTCAAAATTTTTTATTAACTTACATAATACTAAGTTGCCATATGGCGTCCCCTTACATCCTAAGTTTGTGTTAGTCCTTCCCACCTCCCATCCAACTCTCTTCCCCGTTCTCTATTTAAACCTTGCTACATCCGGTATTACCCTCCTCTATTTTCATTTTGCACATCTACTTTCCTCACTCCCCTCCAGGATTTTCCCCCATATCCTATCTCCTTTCCAGATTCTGGATTCTGCCAACATCCCAAGTTAAAGACATAAATCTAAGCCACAGTCTCTATATGAGCAGGAACCTGTAGCATTTATCTGTTTGCTTTTAGAATACTTCACTCAGTATGCTACTTTCCAATTCCATACATTTTCCTGAAAATTTCATAATTTTTTTGTTTTTTTTTTCATTGAAGCTGAATAAAATTCCATTGTGTAAATATATTTTGTAGTTATTGTGAATGGAGTAGGAAAGAACTTAGATGTGAAAATATCTTTGTAGTAGGATGTAAAGTCCTTTGGGAATATGTCCAGTAGTAGCATCCTAAGGAAGCCCTATTTTTAGTTTTTGTTGTGAAATTTCCAGACTGATTTTCATTCTGGCTGCACCAGTTTACAATTTCACTAACAGTGCATAGACATTCTTCTCCTTCTGCCACATCCTCATCAACACTGGTCATTTGTTTTCTCAATGATAACCATTCTGACTGAGTGAGGTAGTATCTCTGCATTCCTCTGATGGGTAAGGATGTTAAATACACTTTTAAAGGTTTACTAACTGTCCTAGTTAGAGTTTTCTATTGCTGTGAAGAGATACCATGATGACCACAGCAACTCTTAGAAAGGAGAACATTTGGGCTGGAGAGATGGCTCAGAGGTTAGGAGCACCGGCTGCTCTTCCAAAGGTTCTGAGTTCAATTCCCCAGCACCCACATGGTGGCTCACAACCATCTGTAATGAGATCTGGCACCCTCTTCTGTGTACATAGTAAATAAATAAATAAATAAATAAATAAATAAATAAATAAATAAATAAATAAATAAATAAATAAATAAATAAATAAAAGGAGAACATTTAATTGGGGTGACTTACAGTTTCAGAGATTGAGTCCATTATCATCATGGTGGGACATGATGGCATGCAGGCAGACATGGTGCTGGAGAAGGAACTGAGAGTTCTACATCCTGATCTGCAGGCAACAGAAAGTGAAGTGTGTACCACACTGAATGTACCTTGAGCAAAAGGAGACCTCAGAGCCTACCCCCACTTGTTGGATACACTTCCTCTAAAAAGGCCACACCTACTACAACAAAGCCACACCTCCTAACAGTGCCACTCCCTTTGGGGACCATTTTCTTTCAAACCACCACACTAGCCATCTGTATTTCTTTGAGAAGTTTCTATTCTGATACATAATGTGCTTTTTGATTGGATTATTTTCTTGATGATTAGTGTTTTTTTGTTTTGTTTTTGTTTGGTTCTTTGTGTATTCTATACACTAATCCTCGTCAGACATACTGCTAAAAAAGACTTCTTCCATTTCATGGGTTACCTCTTCACTCAACTGATGATGTCCTTTGAGGAACAGAAGCTTTTTAGTTTTGTGAGGTCCCGTTGAATGTTAGCCTTGTTTCCTGAGCAACCAGAATCTTATTCACAAAGCCCTTTATCTTTTGGTACTCCCTGTGTTTCCCTCTATCAGTTTCAGAGTTCAGAACTTAAGCTGATGTCCTTGATCTATTTGGAGTTGATTTTTGTGCAGGGTCAGAGTAAGAATCTAGTTTTATTCTTCTCCATGTAGCTATCCAGTTTCCCCAGTAAAGTTTGTTAGAAATAGTATGTTTTCTTCAGTCTGTATATTTTGACATCTTATTCAAAAATCAATTAGTGACAGATACATGTGCATATATCTAGATCTTCTATTCCATCAATCTATGTGTTTGTATTTGTTCTAGAACCATGTTGTTTTTATTACTGTGGCTTTGTAATATAACTTGAAATCAAATATAGTAATATTGTCCATCAGTGTTTCCTTTGTTCAGGGTGGCTTTGGTTATCTAACAGCTTTTGTGCTACCCTATGAATCTTAAGACTTTTTCTTTCTGTTTCTTTAAGGAAAAGCATTGGAAATTTGGTTGGAATTGCATTTACTATGTACACTGCTTTTGGTAGGATGGCCATTTTCATAATATTGATTCTTCTGATCCTTGAGCATGGAAAATGATTTTAAAATATGAAAATAGGGTTCAGCAAAGAGGTAGAAATACTGAAAGAAAACTAAACTGAAATGAAGCTGGCAATGAAAATTTCAAAAAGTCAGATTAAAAGTAGTCTGGCAAGCCTCACAATAGACTGGATCATGTGGCGGTAAGCATATCAGGACTTAAAGCTGAGGCAGAGGAATTAGATTTTTAAAACTTTATGTCTGGAACACATGAGATCTTCAAGACTTCATGATAAGACCAAATCTTAATTCATATGACCTGTCAAACTTAACCCTAGATGTTACAAACAATTTAAACAAATGTATAGCAAGTGACAAAATTGAAGCAATAATGAAAATTGTTCAACTGAAAAGCACCTCAAGTCTGCTCTTCCATTCCTATTCATTACAATGCTTGAAGACTTAGTAAGAACAATAAGACAAAAAAGTAAATAAAAGGGATAAGTATAGTCAAAGTATCTTTATTTGCAGTTGACATGATTCTATACATAAAAGACCCTATATACTTCAGCTAAAACCTCTTAGAACTAATACTTTCAACAAAGTGTTAGAATACAAAATAAAGACACAGCATCCTTCCTATATGCCAGTGATAAACATTGAGGGAGTGATCATGGAGACAATCCCATTCACCATAACCTCAAAAACAATTAGAAATAAAGCTAACCAAGCCAGGCGGTGGTGGCCCACGCCTTTAATCCCAGCACTCGGGAGGCAGAGCCAGGCGGATCTCTGTGAGTTCGAGGCCAGCCTGGGCTACCAAGTGAGTTCCAGGAAAGGCGCAAAGCTACACAGAGAAACCCTATCACGAAAAACCAAAAAAAAAAAAAAAAAAGAAAGAAAGAAAAGGAAAGGAAAAAGAAATAAAGCTAACCAAAGAAATGAAAGAGCTCTATAATGAAAACTTTAAAATGCTTAAGAACATATTGAGGAAGATCCTAGAAAATAGAAAGACTTCCCTTGACTTTGGTTCCATTGAGAAAGGATTCATCAGTGTACTAGAAACGTGGCTTCAAGTTTCCCTGAAACCACATGGACTACAGAAGTCACAGTAAGCAATGATGTCAGAGGGACACAAAGCTCGGATTAGAGAGGCCTGCAGTAGACTTTGAAGGATTAGGAAATCTACAATTAACTGGTTGTTATGAAACAGTCATTTTTATCCTAGAGAAGGCCCCCTAAGCTAACAATACTGAAAGAATTTATTAACATATTTTTCTTTCCACTTTTGGATGGAGCTAAGGTATCTAATTTAGTTTCTAAGATACCTAATCTAGATATACAATATCTAATTAGCTTTCACAGTTCTGAAAAGGGTTTCTTTGAAGCATTCAGCAACCACATGTCACATTCCAGGCTTATTTGGGGAGGAGGGGCATTATCTAGTTTCAGTTTGGTAATTTTATCTTCCCATGCTTTATATTTCCAAATGACATCTATTTTCTCCTTTTAATTAGTTCAAATCATTCCTTCACTTCATGGGCAGAAACAGGGACACAAAGTGTCCACATTAAACCAACTGTCAGCGCATCTAACCAAGTTTGGAAGAGTAGAGCGTCTCAGAGGCCCTGAGGCAGGTGGTTTTCTCCTAGCTCACACCATCATCAGAGAATGTGCTCTTCCTCTGCAGCCTTATGAACCATACAATCCTGACCTTCTATACCCAAGGTCAAATGCTGCTGGGTCCTGGGCCTAGGGAGGCAAGGCTCATCCTGGCTGTTTATTCCTCCTCCTCTCCCTCATCCTCCTGCTTTGTCTTGTGTCTGTGTATGGTAAATTCATCTGTGATTGTGTAGGGGTGTGCACACATATATGTAGAGGCCAGAAGTGGAGACTGGGTGTCTTCCTCTATCACCCCCACCTTACTTTTTGAGGCAGAATCCCTCATTGTACCTGGAGCCCATCCATTCAACTACAATAGCTGTCCAGTGAGCTCCAGAAACTGACCTGTCCCCATATACACACACACATCCCCCAGGATTACAGACACAGATTGCTGTGCCTGGATTTGTACTGTGGGTGCTGAGGACTCAAACTCAACTCTGTAGCTAGAGTTTTCCTGCCTTGCTCACAGTCAGGACTAATATTTGTCACCCGCTAGTCCCACAGCCGCTCAGACCCAAACAAATAAACACAGAGACTTATATTGCTTACAAACTGTATGGCCGTGGCAGGCTTCTTGCTAACTGTTCTTATAGCTTAAATTAATCCATCTCCATAAATCTATACCTTGCCACGTGGCTCATGGCTTACTGGCATCTTCACATGCTGCTTGTCATGGTGGCGGCTGGCAGTGACCCTTCTGCCTTCCTGTTCCCTCAATTCTCCTCTCTGTTAGTCCCGCCTATACTTTCTGCCTGGCCACTGGCCAATCAGTGTTTTATTTATTGACCAATCAGAGCAGTTTGGCATACAGACCATCCCACAGCACAACTCCTCATGCTTGTGCTGTGAGTGCTTTGCAAGCAGCCCCACAGATCCATCTTAATGATGTTTCCCATATCATCTCCATTGCTGTTCACCAAGTAAATTCATATGATTATAAGCCCCTGCTGACCTGGACATAATTCTCATTTTGTAGAGATTCACACTGTGCTTAGTACCTCATTTGCCCTTGCTTTCTCGCTCATGTTCTTTCTCAACCCTCTTAACAGTATGGAACTTTATTTCTAATACTTTTGTTCCAACAACAAACAGTGCTATGTGAGGTATCTTTTGGTTTGTGCTGTAATTTTAAATACTAATTAACAGCATGTAGAAGTGGAAAAAGAGTGAGATGAGAAGGCTCTCATGCCATCACGTCACACTCCTCCCTCTCACCATCCATTCCAGTTGGAAAAGGACAGTCCACAAACAATTGGCCATTCAAGAGAACATTACTGTAACTGTAGGCAACTAAGGAATTCTGAAAGCAGAAGAAGTCGTCTGCCCCAGGGAAGAGCACACCAACCAATTGGTTATCTAATACTAAGTCATCAGTCCTCAAAATATATACATACAAGTAACATTACACAGAATGAGCAGGTTGTATTGATATATTAGTATGTAGTGTGGTAGTTTGAATAAAAATGGCCCCCATAGGATCATATATTTGAATGCTTAGTCGTCAAGGAGTAACACTACTTGAGAAAGATTAGGAGGTGTGGCCTTGTTGGTGGAAGTGTGTCACTGGCTTTGAGATTTCAAAAGCCCAAGGCAGCCCCAGTGGCTCTCTTCCTGCTGTCATCAGATCCAGATGCAGGTAGCTGTGGGGGAATTCCCAGATTAGTGCTAAGAAGCTACATTAGGTTAAGCCAGTGGTTCTCAACATGTGGGTCATGATCTCTTTGGAGATGAATGGCCCTTCCACAGGAGTCACCTAAGACCATAGAAAAACACAGAGATTTTCATTATAATTCATAACAGTGGCAAAACTACAGTTATGAACTAGCAACAAGAATAATTTTATGGTTGGGGGTCACCACATTATGAAGAACTGTATTAAATGGTTGCAGCATCAGGAAGGTTGAGAACTACTGGGTTAATCCCAGGGCTTCAAAGTAGGGTCCTCAATGACTGGAGTTGTCTGGAACAGCCCTTGGAATACAATTCCATGGAGGGCTGGTCAATGGGCTGTCCAAAGAGGGAGGGATGAGTGTAAACAGAGGGACATGCTCAAGACAGGAATCACTGGAAGGCTTTCAGGTGGGTGCAGGTCAGGACCTGACAGTTTAAACAGGCTTCTCTAAAAAGTATTCTAGGTTTGCAGTTTTCTTTTTTTTTTTAAGATATGAGAGTGAGTAGATGGATTGTGGTCTCCAGGGATGGTGGTGTCTCTCAGGCTTCTTGTGCTTTTTCCTTTGGGGCTTCCCAGCAGCAGAGAGGAGGGTAAGCAGAAGGCTTCCTGCAAACATTTGGACTTGGGTCAGAGCTGGCGTTGGACAAAGCCAGGGGTCTAGATTGGAGAAGTGAGTACCTAAAGGGACACTAGCCCACTCGAGCCTGTGGCTCTGGCAGGCCTTGCTCTTCTTCCCCATTCCCTCTGCCTTGCTAAAACTCATTAGATTATATTCCTGAAGCTAGCCCCCAAGTCCTACTCCCTTGTTTGGCCAATCCCTCCTCCTGAGGCTGAGTACCAAGGTCCAGCTATCAAGGTGTTAAAATTCAGCAATCAAAAACCCCCTTTGGCTCACCTAATTTAACATGCCCAATTAAAATTAAACACCACATCCTAACATGGGGTTTCCCCTTGTACCTTCATGAACTACCATTTTCCTACATGCCACATCTGTCTCCTCTCTATCCAGAGACAGTCCTTTGTCCCTCTAGAACAAATACCCCTACCCCCTTTCCCTGGTTCCTGTCTGCTTCTCCCTGTTCCTCTATCTCCCATCTTTGTCCCTTATTCCTGATGTCTGTCCCTCTGGAGCAATAAATCTCCTTTGTGCTGAGAACTTGGTCTTAGGGGTCCTGAGCCAATGCTTTTCCTTTCAGTACCGCTCCAGACAGAGGTCTTGGGGAACTACGTGTTCTCCCCTTCTCATCCCCAAACAAGACAACAGTCAAAACACCAAAGCAGATGCCCAGAAATGGGGTACCATGGCTATTCCTGGCATCTCAGGCAATGGTGGGCTTCAAACAGGAAGGCCTGTGGCAACCTTTCCCCCAAGGCTAGAGGTGAGGGGTGGATACAGGGGAGGTGAGAACAAAGAAAAGAGGAAGCTGAAGGGCGCAGGCAGAGAGCATGGTCTTCTTGCCCCCATCATTTTTAGGCATAGTAGGGAGCAGAGTTAGCAGTGGTCCATCCTGCCAGGACCCCTGCCCCTCAGAAGAAGCCATAGTTCTTCAGGTTGTTCTTGAGGATGACATCAGTAGTGGCATAAAAGAATATGAGTTTGAAAGAGAGCAGGAGGGTGGGTACAATGGAGGGTTAGGAGGGTTGAAAATGGGAGGAATAAATTATGTAATTATAATCTTAAAAATAAAATACATATATTTAATCTTAAAAATAAAATACATATATTTAAAAAACAAAATGAGAAACTGTCAGGTTTTTAAATAAAAGAGCTGGCACAAAGGACACTGGCTTTGGTACATCTGGAAAAATACAGGAGAATAGAATGCAGGTACTATAGTCTGCAGTGTATTCAGGGTGCTTACAATAATTACTTATTAAGTCAGTCTGGGAAGTCAGCCAATTCCTGTTGCCTAATAACACAGACTTCTCTGCGTAGCCTTGATAGATGGTATGTAAATGTGCTACAACTGTTCCCTTTTGCTTAATGCCTCAGAAGTTATAGTTTGCCCCCAAGTAAACTGATGAACTTCAAAGGTTTACTATCATCTTTAAGAGTCACAGATGCCACTTGCACTCAGTAATTATGAATACAAGTAAAAGGTCATATAACCAGTTTATGCACCTGAGGACTCACCAAAATATCACACATAAATTTGGACGTTTTTGTGACATTTCAACGTCAGAATAGCAGGAGTTGTAAGATCCAACCCATCACACTTGACATCAGATGTAATGCCATTGTTAACTGACATTTTGTGGAAAGCTATGAACTTGGACAGGACACAGGCCAACAGACCAAACCAATATAGTTTAATCAAAGTGCCTGAATGACTCTGTAGCCAATTAAGTCATTATAGTGTAAACTTATTAAGTTATAACCAGTTGACTAGTTGATTGCCTAAACTATAGTTAATTCTAAGTTTCCTATGCCTTGTTTCTGTTTTTTTCTGTAAATACTGTCAAATTGAGTTATTGGTTGAAGTTATCAGAACCTGCTTGGGTGTAGGCATTACCTCATTCATGAACTGTGGTTTGCTCAAATGAATGCTACTATGCTTCATTGGTCTCAGGACTTTGCCTTTCAGCAATTTTACTGTTGATAATCAGGATGCAAAGCAGAGTTCCAGAGACCCTGGGAGCACTGCAGTAACCAGGAATGTTGTCTCCTGAGCTGTGGTCCATTTCCTCGCCTGAGGGACACTGGCTAAGTTCTCACTGTGATTATAAAGTTCCATGGAGTCATCCTTTGAACATCAAGTTTGTTTGAGCAAGCATTTTGTATTTGGAAGTTGTGAAGATGACATGTTGTTGTTTATTTTTGTTCTTTGCTCTTTGAGGGGCCTGCCACCCAGCTCCCAAACCAATACACACACAAAGGCTTATTCTTACTTATAAATGCCTGGCCTTAACTTGTTTCTTGCAAGCTCTTCTTAACTTAAATTATCCCATCTACCTTTTATCTCTTGGCTTTTACTTTTTCTTACTTCTGTGTATCTTACTTTCACTGTTACTCCTTGGTTGGCTCTTTCAAGTATCTTCTGCATAACTGGCTTAGTAGATATGAATTCCTTTAACCTGTTTTAATCATGAAAAGTTTGTCTTTCTCAAAGATTAGGGATAGTTTTTCTGAGTATAGTGATGTGGGTTGGTAGTTGTCTTTCACATATGGGAAATACGATGTAGTAAGCCCTCTTAGCTTTTAAGGTTTCTCTGAAAAGCCAGCTGCTAAGACTGACAAGTTTGCCTTTGTGTGTGATTTAGCTCCTTCTTCCCTGAAGCTTTTAGTGTACTTTGTTCTGCATACTTAGTGTTTTGACTGTATTATGGCATGGGAAGGTTCTTTTCTGGACTTGTTTGTTGGGTGTTTCAAATGCTTCCTGTTTGTGCTGGACAGTTTTATGTGAACTCGACGCAAGCTGTAGTCATCTGAAAGGAGAGGGCCTCAATTGAGAAAATGTCTCCATAAGATTGGGCTGCAGGCAAGCCTATAGGACATTTTCTTAATCAGTGATTGATTTGGGAGATCCCAGTCCATTCATTGTGCATAGGGCTACACCTAGACTGGTGGTTCTGGGACCTATAAGAATGGAGACTGAACAAGGCAGTAAGCAGCATCCTTCCACCACATCTTCAGCTCTGCCTCCAGGTTCCTGCCCTGTTTGAGTTCCTACTCAGACTTCTTTCAATGATGGACTATGATGTGAACAAATGAGCCAAATAAAACCTTTCCTTCCCAGCTTGCTCTTGGTCATGGTGTTTGATCACAGCAACAACAACATTAACTAAGACAATGTTCTTGAATGGATCATTCTCTTGATTTAAATTTTTTTCTGCTATGATTTTCCGGAAAATGTAGTCCATGCCTTTTGCATGAAATTCTTTTCCTAGAACCATGATTTGTAGATTTGGCCTTTTTATAATGCCCCATAGATCTTTAATGTTCTATTCCTATTTCCCTAATTTATCATTGTCAGTGACTTAATGATCTAATTCTTCACCTTCTGTCCTTCCTTGACTCATCTTATTAGTTAGGCTTCCCATGGAGATTTACATTTGTATTACTGATTTTTTTTTTCGAGCATTTCAGGGTCTTTTTTCCTTCAGTCTCTCTCTCTCTCTCTCTCTCTCTCTCTCTCTCTCTCTCTCTCTCTCTCTCTCTCTCTCCCAGACTGGGTTTCTCTGTGTAGCTTTGGAGCTTATCCTGGAACTCACTCTGTAGACCAGGCTAGCCACTAACTCAGAGATCCACCTGGCTCTGCCTCCTGAGTATTGGATTAAAGGCATGCTTCGACACACCTAGCATCCTTCAGTATTTCTATCTCTGTTGAATTCTTCTCTCATATCTTATGCTGAAGTCTTTATTTCTTTAAGTTTCTTGTTTGCATTCTCTTAGAATTCGTCCAGAAGTCTATTGGTGCATTCTTTGATTTCTCTGAACATACTTAGACTCACTATTTTGAAAAATTGAGACTTCATCTTATTTACCCTCCAATGGGAGGCCATTAATGTAGGATTAACAATTTTTTTTTGAAAAGTTGTATTGTCTTGTTTTTTTATGTATCTGGAGTTTTTGCATTGAGACTTATATTATTGGTTGGATTTTTTGCCCTAATTCTTTTAGTTGAAGTGTTTGCAGTGATTGAGAGAGACTAGATTGCAGTACAATTGAGGGTTTTTTTTTATCTTTTACTAGTAGTCAACACCAAGCTCAATTCCTAGTAATTCTTTAAGAGTAGAGCATTATCTTTTTTAAGAAATCTCTATTAAGGGTTCGTCCACTATGAAAATATAGCAGTGGTCAAATGAAAAGGGATCACTCACTAAATGCCAATCATTTTAGGAAGTAAAGGGACATAGATAATACTGTGTGCACTACCACATTTGTTACTGTGGGTATGAGTGGAAAGGTAAAATGGAACAGAGTGAAATTAGTGATGAGAGTTGGGTGGATAGAGAAAATGTAAAAAAATAAATAAATAAAAGGGGGAACAATAAGAACAAGAATGGGGGAAAGATGAGGTAATTTGACTAAAGAAACATCAAGAGAGGTAAAGAAATGCAACCAGACAGCCTACAACCTCCCCAGCTCTCAGGAGACTAAGACAGAGACCCTGCAAAGCAGGACAACCTCTGTCCTTTGGGAAAGCTTATGAAAAGAGAAAAAAGAAAAGGGGAAGAAAATATAGGGGAAAAAGAGAGAAAACAAAGAAAAAATAAAGAGAGGGCAGGAGCAGAGTAGGACAGAACTGGTATGCTAACATGGCATTGAGTACTAAATGAAAAAGGACTAGATGAGAAGAGGGCGGATGGGGACAGAGTGTGGATGCAGTCTGGCCTGCTAGCTGGTTCCAATCTCAAGTCTATCCTCATTTTCCTTCCTGGGCTCACAGTTCTGTCACATCTGGCTGGTCCTTGTGTAGTGAAGTCACAGGTGTCTGTCACTCCTTCAGTGAATCAGGTTGTGAAGGGCAGTCCCTCTCTGTCACCAACCTTTGTGAGGTTAGAACTCAGAATTTGGTCTCCTCTTCACAGGCTGGGCTACACATTTTATCCCCACCCCTTCTTTAAACATTCTTTAAAATGTTCACCATGCTAGGTATGGTGGCACACACCCTATCCCAGCATTCAGGAGGCAAAGGCAGGCAGATCTCTGTGAAATAAAGGCCAGTCTGGTCTACAATAGTGAGCTCTAGGCCACCCAGGACTGCATAGTGAGAACCTGTCTTTTAAAAAAATGTCCATTCCTGGACCCAATGAGCTAGCTCGGTGGGTTGATAACCTGAGTTCAGTCTCCAGCATCCACCCCGGGCCAAACCAACACCCCCAGCCTGACTACACTTTCTTTCCTCCTTTGTAAAAGTTCCCTATTTGACTATGCTATGGACACTAGAAATATTTGGCTGTTACCTAACTGCTTGATAACCATTAGCCAATTTCCTCAGTTTTTTTTTTCTCCTTGAAGTTCTAGCAGACCATGCCAGTGTGCCATCCACCATCTTCTGATCTGAAGATGTTCTTATTATTACCAATATATAGCCATTAAAACTAGAAACAATATCATAAAAGGAAAGCAAAGATATGGTTTGTGAGTTTGGGGTGGTGAAGCTAGAATGCATGTAAAATATTTTAAAGAAGAAAAGGATTTGGAGCTTCTAATACAAAGACCAGTGTATTAGTTAGCTTTTAACTGTCAACTTGGCACAGCCTGGAATCTCATGGGAAGAGAACCACAACTTAGGAATTGTCTAGATCAGTTTGCCCTGTGGGCATGTCTGTGAGAGATTGTCTTCATTGATGTGAACAGTACAATTCCCTATGCAGAAGGTCCTCAGCTATATGAGAATAAATAGACACAGGGCTGAAGAGATGGCTCAGCCATTAGAGACTAGCTAGGCTCACAACCAAAAATACAAGAATAAACAAAGCAAGCTGAGCAGAAGAACATGCCCGCATCCATTTCATTCCGCTCTTGACCATGGATGTGACCTGTGACGAGCTGTTTCAGGCTCCCACACTGTGACTTCTCTACGATGATGGACAATAACTGAAACATTAAGCTAAATAGACTCTGTTCCTCCCTACGTTACTTTCCGTCAGGGTATTTTATCACAGAAATAGAAATGAAATGAAATTGTCCAGAAAGGACAAGAAGAAAAATAAAGGACAAACACATGAAGGGCTATAAAAAATTCTAGAAATGAGAGATGAGTTTGATGTGATCAAGCTGACTGGAATTAGAGGATTAAAAGGTTTTCTAGGAAATGCACACTATTTACAAATGTATAAGCCCACAAAATTCAAATTTGGTTCCCAGTGTTTAAAAACAAAAATTTCTCTTGAAAGATTCACCCACTTATAATGGGAAAACTTAACTCTGTAGAAGATCTGGGGCCTTTACCACTGTGTTTGGCTTTTTTGATGTTAATATTTGAAGTCTTACCATTTTGGTTAAGTGAATGATTATTTTGCATAACTCTGGGTTTATTGGATCAAGAGTTCTGAACCTCTAATGTTTTTGAAAGACTTTCAAAATCAAATTCTAGACTAAATCTTTGCCCTAAGGCTTCCTTTTGGTGCATTCCAGGAGGCTTTCAGGAACAATCTGACAAGACAGAGCAGCTAAGCTTATTTACTATTGATATGGAATCTTGTGCAAACAGAAAGGAAATAAAAGATCACTGTAGCTGCAGCTCTCTCCTTCCCGGGTATTCATTTGAGACACACATACACGAATATGTCAGCTTCCTCGGAGGCGAAGTGCTTGATCAGAGATCAGCAATACCCTGGTAGATAGAACATTTTAAAAGTCAAAAAGAAGGCATACTTAAACACTGCAGCAGACAAACCTCTGAGCTTCTTGTAATTCCTTTTCAAGCACTAGGCTGATTAGATCGTCCTGGCTGATCAGGCCAGAGGAAGGTCCACAGGCTGCTCTTATTTTAAAGATGAACCAATCTCTGGGGTTTGAAATGACCCAAAGCTAACAAATCCAGAACGTAAAGAGAAATGGGTGTTGTTATCTATTCCTTCAGGGCCAACAAAACTAGAAGGCAAACAGCTGACAGTTGGGACACTAACTATCCCTACCTTGGATACAAGCTGCATTCTAGGCCACACTGCAAGACTATACCATGTAATGTTACAGTTCAATATTTCCCCCATAAATGGTTATGTTGATGAAAATTCCTCCAGTCCTGCCCTGCCCAACAGTCCTGATGAATCTCTCCTACCAAAGGTCCCACAACCACTTAAAAAAACAATTATTCAGACAGAGGCTTATATTAATTACAAACTGTTTGGCCTATGGCTTCAGCTTCTTGCTAGCTAGCTCTTTCGTGTTAAATTAACTAATTTCTATTAATCTATATGTTGCCACGTGGCCGTGGTGTTACCGGTCTGCTGGCATCTTGTTGCTGCTTTGGCAGCAGCTGGCATCTCTCCCCATTCTGGCCTTCCTCTCTCTGTATCTCTGCTTGGATTTCCTACCTGGCTGTAAGCTTTCTTGCCATAGGCCAAAACAGGTTTATTTATTATCCAATGGGAGCCACACATATTCACATCATACAGAAAGACATCCTACAGCAATGGTTATATCTTTACTCCGGACTAAAGTGTTTCATCAAGGAATTCATAGAGCAGACCCTGACAAATACCCAAATACTGGACTTTAGTCATTTTTGAATCAGTCGTATCATGGAATAGAGTGAAAGATCCTAGAATTCTACCAGAGAGACTGGCTGTTCTTGAAGACATCATGGAAGAACAGGAATTGAATAAATACCAAGGAAATGCTTTGACAGACTTCCACACCATACGCCGGTTCTGAGATTGTTGCAAGAAACAATTTGAATGAAACAACTTAAATGTGGTTCCAAGCCAAATTTGATCCAAATCAGATTGCCCACAGTGTCCCTTGTAAGGGATTGTACTATACTCCTGAATTGGGAAAGGAATTTAATATTAAGCTGAGACTCGTGGAAACATAAGAAGACACCCAGTCTATCCTGAGTCCTTAAACTTCCATTTTAAAAAGTTTTTTTTTTTTACCCCATTCATCATGGAGAAGACAGGACAATACTAACTGTGGGAAGATGTTGCCTGGTGACCATTCTAACTTCTTTCAAAACTAGAGTCTATATCTTGTAACTTAAGACCCCCTATGGGTTCTTAGAACTGTATACCTTTTAGAGATTTTATGATAAACTGAGGAGAAGCTTACCTCCCATGTAGAGAGTTTTCTGTAAGATGAACTTTCACAGTTCCACCATTCTGAGACAGTTACCCCTCCTGATTTGTCTTTGCATACGTGTCTTTCACTTGTTGGGATAATGCCATAGCCAGTCTTCTAGATACTTGTTCTCACTTCATTATGACTTCCTAGCTGTAGGGTGTGAGGTCAGTGGCTATACAGAGAGTAGTCTGGGAAGTTACTAATACTTTTGTTGCATGAAATAAATACACTTGGCAATGAAGATACTTCATTACAAGAAACAAATAACAAGCTATTTGGCTAAAAATGAATATCACTCATCATTTAATCATTCAGTTTTAATGGATTTGGCTAGGAATCGTACCTCAAATTGTTGCTATTCTCTTCCTAATAACCAAAACAGCAGCCTCCCTGGTGCAGTGTGTTCTCCGGCTTAAATAACTGTGTGCTGCCATCTGCTAAATGCTAAATGGTCTCTCATTGGATAGAATGACAAGAACTTAAATATGTGGACATGAGGATGCTATAAATTATGAATGGCTTATTGAAACTAATTTTAATATAGTGGTTACTTAAAGTGGTGTGGATGCCAAAAGTTTGGTCAAACTCTTAACTTGAGAGGATAACTCAAGGAGAAGAATAGTCAAATAAATTTTGTGAGGAGGCATGCATTAAGACCAGACACCTGAGCTGGGCCCACCAGACCAGAGCAATAGAGTTTAATCCCCACAACTGAGCTTCAGTTGGCACTGAAGGTACTGTAGACAATTACCTAACTAACCAGGCAGTGGTGGCACACGCCTTTAATCTCAGCACTTGGGAGACAGAGGCAGGTGGATCTCTGTGAGTTTGAGGCCAGTCTGGTTTACAAAGTGAGTTCCAGGCCAGACTATTACACAAAGAAATGCTGTCTCAAAAAAAAAATAAAATAAAATAAAAATAAAAAACAGATAATAAAGACAATTACCTAATGAAAAACAACTATCTAAGCTGTAACCAATAACTAGTAAATTAGCTATAGCCAATCAAGTTGCTCTGTATTTTGATATCCTTTCCATGTCACATTGTTGGTTGTAGCTCTCTGAATCTGTCCTGCTTCTCCATTGCCTAGTTTATTAATCATGTCTTGTTTCCCTCAAACACTGCTAAGTGTAACTGATGAGGAATTCTCCTTTTGACCCACCTCCTATACATAGTAAATGATTCCAGAAAAATTCTTTCCGAAGGCAATGATTACAACGCTACAAGTATTTGTTTTGTGGCTTCCATGGTATGCTGCATGCTTTGGAATGAGCTCCTAAACCAGGGAGGGTCTGATTGGTTTTCTGGGGTTTCTAAGGGATTTAATCTCTCTGGGTCTTTACGTCTCTGACTGTGAAGGACACAACTTGCTGATGATTAACTGTGGCGAGAAGGCAGCATTAAGGCACAAGGGTGCTTGCAAAAGGCTCTCCCCATCCACTGAAGACCAACACAAGGCCAGGGAAATCCAGTCTTTGAACAGGATCTAGACTGAGCAAACCTGAACGCATTCTATTGAATTGAATTTTCTCAGTTTTTCAAAGTAGGGTCATGAGAATGCAGCAAGCTGTTCCTGTTTCCTCCAGCATGTCTGTCTTATCTTTTCTTGCATGTTACCATGAAATTTTTGTACTGTAAACATGTCCTTTGCCCTGATAAAACTTTGGGGGAATTTTTTAATAAAATTATTACATCATAAAATCATCATTAGTGATTTCTTTCTTCTCATGTTTCCTCATCTGCACAAAGCCACACAGGTGTGGTTGCAATTTCCCAGTCACAACTTGCCCATTGTGCTGGAGACCAAGGCACATTCAACTGTTCTTTGTCAAACTGACGTCCTCTGTTACACTTATGGGGATATTAATAGTGAGCTCATCAGATATTCAACTAGGAGAACAATATTTATCAAAGTCATTGTGCTACAGACAAGACAGACAAAAACTGAGGTATCTAAAGACAAATGAAAAGTTAGCCTTCTTAGACCTGGTTATTTGAAGAAATTCAATACATAACAAAAAAGATGAATGTGCTAAAGTCCAAGGGCAACATAATTAGCACCATTAACGTAAAAGGACATGACAACAGGAGCAGTTGTGCTGGCCTCTTCCTCCACAGTTAAGAGGCATGCATGCTTTAAGCAGTTTTCCCTGGCAAGGCAAATGACTGCCCGTGTTAGAAGCCAACTATAGGAAAGAACTTGCTGAGAGTAAATTTTCTTCTAAGTATGCTGAGTTGGTGATTCATGTCTTCCCTCTTTAGAAAACAAAATGTTATGTTTGGGTTGAAAATAAACTTCTGGTAGACTTTGTGGGGGTATAAAACATAAATAAGAGAGTAGAGTGGGGGAAACTTCAGCCACTCTTCCTTGCAGTTGATAAAAATATATATAGTTTTGATTGATCATGAACGAGAAACAAGCAAAGTCACCTTCAAGAGAAGAATCTTCAGTCACCAAAAGCTCAATATGGCCCAGTTAAAGGCCATAATATAGTCAAAAATTATGTATTAAACAGAATGAAATTGATTAGCTAAAACAGTATGCTGGAGTCCTCAACGCTGACAGTGCTGGGCAAGCAAGATGGCTCAGTGAATAAAGGTGTTGCAGCCAAGCCTGATGACCTAAGTTCAATCCCTGGGACCCACACTGTAGCTAGAGTTTTCCTGCCTTGCCCACAGTCAGGACAAATCTCTGTCACCCGCCAGTCCCACAACCGCTCAGACCCAACCAAGTAAACACAGAGACTTATATTGTTTAAACTCTTTGGCCTAATGGCTCAGGCTTCTAGCTAACTGGTCTTATATCTTAAATTAATCCATTTCTATAAATCTATACCTTGCCACATGGCTCATGGCTTACCAGCATCTTCACATGCTGCTTGTCCTGGCGGCAGCTGGCAGTGTCTCTCTCCGCCTCCCTGTTATCTCAATTCTCCTCTCTGTTAGTCCCGCCTATACTTCCTGCCTGGCCACTGGCCAATCGGTGTTTTATTATTGACCAATCAGAGCACACATTTGACATACAGACCATTCCACAGCACCATATGGTAGAAAGAGAGGACTGACTCCTGGGAGCTGATCTTAGACCTCCATACTCATTCTATGGCCAAGTGCCCCAAATAAATGAATAAAGTTTATTTTAGCTGACAGTACCTACAGAATGTTAGGAGAAAAAAATATAAAACTTTAGGCCTCAGGCATTAGTAAATTAGTAAAACTGGACTCCAAATAGTTCATCACAGAGAAAAAGTGGGTTCTGCCCATTTTACCTAGAGTATCTTGCTTCTTATCATGGACTTGAGGTAACACAAAAGATTGGTACATTGGTTATTTTGCAGATTTGGGTTTTGATTTTAGTCTTTTGTGTTTGTAGAGTTGAACCTTGGAGGCTGACTAAATTAGGATTGAAGGCCTGACCAGCTGAAGATCATCTCTTTGGTCATGGCATATCTGCCATGATTCCTCTCCATGAGTTTCTCAAGAGCAGCAGCTGTGTGAGATCAGCCTTGCTCTTCCTGGCTTTGCCTGGATTTTGCACACCCAGAAGGAGTAACATCCCATCCTTCCAGGAGGGATGACAGACTCTTCTCAACAGAGCATGATGGGATTAGGCACACCTTCCCAGAGCATCTCATCTCTTGGCACATATAGACATTATACAATTGGCCATCATTCTTGTGGGGTCCTTACATACATTTGTTACTTTTACAATGTGCCCAGGACTTATGGAATTTAACCCGGAGGCCAGTGACATAGATTGGTAGCTCTGCAGAGATGGAATGGGATCACTTGGGGAAAGACATGTCACTTTGTTTTCTGGAAAGACTAGAAAAGAAGTTAAGTCCATTATCATCTGATTCCAAAACCCTGTCACCACCGTACCACTTAAAATACTGACACAGGAAAGAATAAATCATCCTAGGTGGGAACAATTCTAGAGCCATTTATTCCAGTATAAAGAATATGTGTAGATCAAGTGGCTTTTCAAAGTCAGTTACACACGAGGCTAATTAGCTATCAAAATTAGTCTGTCATTGACAACAGAAGTTAAGCAGAGAAGGAGGAAAAGATGTCTTAATTCATCTAGTGAGGGGGAAAAAAGGAACATAAACCAAATGAGTAGGGGCAGGTTAATTTCACATCCTTCTGAGAGACTGCTCTTTAAATAAAAGGAGATGCTGTCTGAAGCAATTGTTCAAACACCCTCAGCTCTCAGCCCAGACCTATTAAACCACAGCATGCTTGGGAAGAAATCTTGCAATTGGCAGTCGTCTATGTGTGCATAATAAACACCTTGTGTAATTTTGATTGACTAAACTTGGGACTCTGTTTTGAAACAGCATCAAGTTCTAGGCTAAGAAGGTGGTTCTGTGTGCTTCTTGTGACATTCTGAGCTCAGGGAGTAGAGACCCTCTTTCCTAATAAGGGAGTCCAGCTACTGGAGTCAGAGGCCGAGCTCTGATTTAGATGAGCCAAACAAAACTTTGAAGCCACATAATGTGTAGCAAGAGTGATATATGAGTATAAAGGACTGCTGCTGCTGAATAAAGGCTATGATGCAAAGGTTGGTAGCAGAGTGAGGACTTCCAGATAGATGGGTAAACGCTGCAAAGGGAATACAGAATCATGAAATGTAAGTAAGGCTCATAAAGCAGAGTGGCACAGCCCCCTCTGCTGGCTTAAACGCTCATCTGCAACTACAGTCTTCAAGAAAGGAGAAAAGCAGGACTTGAGTTATAAGAGGAATTGAGACAGGCCAAACAAGACTCAAACCGGAAATCAAACGTTGTTCCCACTGGTGACAGTACACACGGGGGTGCTTAGTATCCATTGGTCAGCTCTGGCAGTTGGGCCTCTAACCAAGAATACCATCTCAGCTACAAAGACAGAAACAAGGCAGGGAATAGAGAGGGGTTTTCAATAAACCAAACCCAAGGGACAATACTTTTTCCATCAAAAACTAGTGTTCAGGAAAGGCATTTGCTGCTGCCTGAAGAATACCCTCGGTTTTAAGACACAGACAGTAGATCATCCTGCTTGCTGTGAAACCAATGGGGAAATTTGATAATTATATAAGAGTTCAGAATATAGTTGAAGTGACATCGAATTCAGATTTTTAAAACCTGACAAACAAAACATTTAGTCTCTGGGCTAATGAAATCCCATCTCACCAGCCAGAGTCCTTTTTCCCTCCTCCTATGGCCCAGGGAGGAAAGGACTCAGAAACCAAGTGTTGGAATGTGTTCATTAACATCACTCTCTTGACCGTCAAATTCATCACTAATATTAAATTAGCACATGCTAGATGCAAGCACATTCTGAGGCCTTCCATGTGAAGTTAATGTGCGTGGGAATAGGGAAGGAGTGAGCTGCTTGAATCAGAGTCCTCTGATAATCTCCCCACCTCAATAATTGCCCCAATGTTACACAGCATTGATAATTTAAAAAGAAAGAAAGAAAAGTGTCACTAAGTAATACAGGGCAAACAATTAATATCATAACTCCAACTTCTAAAATCAGGTGTGCTTTCTTGAGACTTTAATTGTATCTTAATCATTAAAGAACTTAAATCGCCCCCAAGTGACTGGTATTTACATGCTGCACGAAAATTCTAACTTTCTTGAAACTATTGAAGATGCCTGAAATATCTGACTTCACCTTCCCTCAAGAATGCAGCTGTCTCCTGAAACACAGTAGAGGTAGAGCGCCCTCTGGAGTTTCATTTATATTTTTATGACAAATTAGTCTCATTTTAAAATCCAACTTCCTCATCTCTAAAATAGAGATACTGTTGACAGCTGAACTTGTTAATACATCAAACTTCAGCTATGCATTTAGGAAAGTATTTGTTTTCCATGGAAAAGTGGGAAAATGAGATGGTTTGACTAAGAGAGGCCATCTTTGAATAAGGGCATTAAGCATTCTCCTCCAAGTATTATCACTAGCTGTTCTAGGAGCTTCTCTGCCAGTATTTTCTCTCACATCTCTTTCTCAAATAGGAATATTCTAAATAATATTTGAGATGCTTCTTTATAATCTAATATCTCTCCAAATTCTTCCTATGGTAAATCTCCTCTCCTATAAGATCTATTTATATATTATATATTTATATAATTTATATATTACATATTCTCCTATATGATCTATTTATATATTATATATTTCAACTCTCTCTGCCTCATGCACATTATCAAGGCACCATTAGGATGAAAGCATTAGCATAAAACACAGATGTGAGGAGAGATGTCAGTGAAATGAAAGTTAAAATATACATGCAATTGTCTCTCCAGTTATAGCTGGACATGAACATACAAATGAGAGAATGTGAGTTTGGGCACCGAGCTCATCTTGATGTGATCCGCCTCTCATACCACTCAGCTCCACATATGCCCATCATGAAATGCAACTTGCACCTCCTCAGAACATTACATACACAAGGGTTAGAGTCACAAGCCACAAACAATGTCACTGATACCAGACCATAATTCATATTTTTCATATCACTTTTCTGACACCCTGTATGTATCTCTGACCAGCTGGCTCATCCTTCCTCAGCTAATCCTGAGTGCTTGTCTGCTGGAGTATGCTAGACTTTTTATCCTGAGAGCTAGAGCTCTTAGCTGCTTTGCTGTGGTCACTTATTGCTACTTTTCCCTATTCTTGGAAGTTGAAACACAGTGCAACTCTTGAACATAGCAGGAATTCAATAACTAGGCCCATTTCCCTATGAATACAGCAACACCTCTCTTTTACTGCTTGTCTGTGGGCATGAAGAACCCACAATGATGCTGGAGATACTTTTTAACTTCTTTTGAAGTCCTCAGAACTCTGTGTTCAATGGACACTTACTATAACCCTATGTTTAAGTATTTTTCCAACATAGCTGAGCTAATCACTTAAGAAAGAAAGATGAGAGTTCTCTGGAGGAGGAGTGGATGGGGTGGATAGATGGGAGATGAGGGAAGGAAACAGGAAAAGAGAAGGGAGGGGAAACTGTAATTGGTATGTAAAATAAATGAAAAAGAAATTAAGGAAAAAAAAGGTGAGAGTTCTCTAGTTGCACCTCAAGGAGTAAAGATGAGAAGGACCTCGTCTCCTTGTCTTGGTTTCTGATTCTGTGGTTTTTGACCATGAGAACAATACATATCATCGGTGACTTTAAGCAACCATGAAGAGCATTGGCCACTCCTTTTCAAAACTTTAGTCATTGGTTTGCTTCTAGGTGGTGTTGTGAAATACAGGGTCAAAAGACCTCTTAATCACACACTAACTTGTACATGCCTTATGAAATGACCCCCTGAATCTAAAAAGGTATCATATCATATTGCTTTTGTAAATCTTGAGTTTTGTAAGTGTGGTGGTGGTGCCAAAGCACTGTTTGTTAGCAGGGAGGGCACTTGTATTTAGAGAAAATATTAATTCAAATATGGCAGAACCGAGACGGAAGTAAGAGTTGATATAATCTACTTGCCACCAAGGGACTGATCTTCTTGAGGCATAACACAACAGTTTAGCACTGATCTCTGATAGGTCCAGTACTCAACACCAGCAGTCACTAGATCAGCCGTGGCTAATGATATGGTACACTCTCTGCACCTCTACTTACCATTGCTGATGTATCAGTCTGTTAGGTAAGAACTGTATGGTGTAACACAAGCGGCAACTTACACCAGACTGTCATTCTAGAAAGAGCCACAAACTCTCAAAGATCGGGCCTACATCTCCTTCACAGTTCTCTGGTCCTCAGTCTTTTAGCGTTGCCCAATCCAAGCTGTAAATCACCCTCTGGGAAGCATTTTCTTACCTCATCCTAGTTCTCTTGCATAGGAAATAATAAACCATTCTGAAGTTTATACTTCTGATAACTGGGAGTGTTCCACCCCCAACTGTTCTCTAGGACCACCTCTGAGTAGGAATATAGCAAGTTAGCCATCAATATTTGATTCCACAGATAAAGTCAACCAATTTGTGAAACAATCTACAAGATGAAAAGAAAAACATAAATAAGTGACATAAGATCTATCGAAACAACATAGTGCACCACCTCATATTCATTCCTTGGGCCTAATCCCCAATGGACCATTTTTATTTTACAATGACTTGTCACTATGCTCTTCCAAATTTAACAATCTAGCAATCCAGACTGTGACAGGCATCTAATAATCAGGTGTTCTCTTTCTCTCTCTACTAGCGCTCAGTGGTGTATCTGCTTGGCTACTGGTTGTATAAGGCACAGTCTTGTTCCAGAAGTATGACCCTCCATAATACACAATTTCCTCATGTACAATTCCAAACACTATATGGAGTCCTCATCTACCTCCGCATTGAGTCTACCTGACAGTCAAGAAGCTCACACCATATCATGGACCGACTATAAAGTTTGGTGTAGTTCCCCATCAAAACTGTCAACCATCAAGTCACTTCATAAATGGTTCAAAACAGTATTCTTAGGGCAATGTGTATTATATATTCTTAAAAACTGAAGAAGGTCCACAAAGTCCTGGGCTGAATTCTTAGTTATGGTAGGTTCAGTGTGTGACAACTTATCCTTTTCTATGTGCAAATAACTTTAGAATGATGTCCAGAATGATTGAAACAATAAAAATGTGAATGATCTTTCTCTCTGATCTCAAGTACATCTTACTCAAGTATCTTGTTCAAGCTACCTTCTTCTTCCTTAACATCAGATCCAGTTAGCACAAAAGCATCAAGGGAGTGGAACAATATAATAATGTGTAAAATGTTAAGATAATTGAAACCACCACAGACTATATTTTTTATCAAAAAGCCGAGTGTTGATAATGGCTTAAAGCAAGACAGTGAGGATATTACCTATCTAAGATAAAAGTGAGTTTATTTTAAAGCCTTTGGTGGATAGGAATTAGAAACCACAAATTTGTCATATTATCGCCAAGTGCCACAGACTAATTGTATGGATTAATTCTAAAGAGATTAAAATGCCTAGCACACTCATATGATGGCATAAACTTTTAACCCCAACATTTGAGAGGTTAGTACTCCAAATTCAAGATATCATAAATTGGCTTCTTCTGGAAGCTCTACGAGAGACTCTGTTCCGAGTTTCTCTCCTGGAGTCTGGTGGTTAGTGGCGATCTCCGGCATCCCTTGCCTTGCAGCAGCAGCAGTCCAATCTCTGTCTTTTCTGTTGCATGGTCTTCTTCTTGACAGTTTCTGTGTCTTCACATGACCTACTAATGGCTCTAGTCATTGGGTGTAGAGCCTCCTCCAGTCCAATACAACCTCATCTTTCCTGATGAAATCTGCAAAGAGGTTTCCAATAAGGTCACATTCACAAATTCCAAAAATGTGAATGTGACCATATCTTTTGAAGGTGTACAATTCAACCCACAGTAGTTGTTAATTCTCTAGTGGCATGCTGTCTTCCAAACCATCACCAAGAAGCTTGCACAAATGCAGACAACAGAAGGAATTCTGCTTGCTATGGTTTGAATACAAGACATCACCAACAAGCTTGTGTGGGGGACACTTGATCCCCAAGAGGCAGCACTATTTTGGAAGGCTCTGGAACCTTTGGAAATCGAGCCATAGCTGACAGAACAGCTCACTGGTTGTGTGCCTTTGAAGGTTATAACCAAGCAAGCCCTCAATTCTGGTCTCAGCCTCTGCTTCTGGGTCTGTTGTAATGGGAACAACACATACTACAGCTGCCATGACTGAGACATTCTGCCATGCCTTCTCTGCCATTATTGACAGAAACTCCCAGAAACTGTGAGCCAAAATCATTTTCTCTCCTCTTGAGTTGTTTCTATTGGGTACTTTGGTCACAGTGCTGTTAATATCGCTAACAGGGCATTGGTACCAGGGGTAGATTCACTGCTGTGACTAACTGTGACTATGTGGTTTTTAATCCTTAGAAACTTGATTATAGGGAGAATTAGCAAAATAAAAAATGTGAATGTACAATAGAGAAAGCCAAAAACACTACAAGTGGACAGTAATGGGCATTTCTAGAAGGCATTCAGAAGACCAGAATACCAACTAAAATGCAGAGAGTAAAGTCTGCACCCACTGGATTACAAATGAGTCAATGAATTTATCAATGGTTTGCCGATGTCCTAAAAATTTGAGTGAGACTGCATTAAGTATCAATGGACTAACATTAATTTGACTCAGTAAATTTCAAAAGAGCACAGCTTTCCGACTGTGACATGGCCATTGCTGGGGACTGTTAGCCATGCTTACAGTGAGACTCAGAAGCTAAAAGCAGCCCAGAATGGTATGGGAAAAGAGCACTTTAGGCAGAAAAGATGCTCAGTTAAAGTTTAAGACAAGGAGTGTGATAACACTCATTCAAAGGATAACACACTGGAAATACACCAAGCAATTTACACTGGGACAATAGGAAAGATGTCTTGGGAGCATTTCAGGAATTAGAGATTACAGCAATCACAGGCTCTGAGATATAACGCTGCAAACTAGTTTGAGAGACTTACCTTTCGAAATAGAGTGCTCCTTGGCTTTTCTAATCTCACAGACACATCTACAGAAGTATCTTCTCAGGTTTATCCTCCCAGTCCTCAGAACCTGCTGCAGCTATAAGATGAGGGAATCTAACTGCTGCAACTGTTAATGGCATAACTACCATATCCACATACCCCTGGCTCAGTAGCCATGACTAATGTAAGAGTTGTTAGGTTGTGGAGGCTTCTACCAAGAATTGTTTTTTAAGAAGAACCCTGAGATCAGGCAATGTGTAGCTGGGTTTGGGCTCCTTTTAGGACACTCCTTATAAACATGTAAAACTATGGGGGCAAGCCTGAGTTGAAATAAAGACAGCCCAGAAGATGGCACTGTGCAGCACTGCTTCCTCTCTTCTGGCTCTTACATTTTTTTTTCTGCTCCCTCTTCCATGATGTCTTAGAAGAAATAGTATAAAGGTCTTTTTTAGGGCTGTGCACTCATTAGTCACTTATTCTCAGCACCTTATACAGTCATGATCTCTGCCTTCACCTCCATTTATGGCAATAGAGGCTTCTCTGATTAGGGCTAATCAAGCTTTTGTCTATGGGTATAAACAATGAAACTAAGTCAATTTGGCTAACTGCAGTATTCAGTTTCCCCCTGGAAAGTATGACTTCCCTTGCCACTCGATTTTGACCAGGTTTATAGTACAAAGCGTGCAGTTTCCCCGTGGAGTAGACTTCAGATCCAATCAGATGCAGCTCTATCTGTTATGCCCGTAGCAGTTGTGCCACTGTTGTGCAAATGGCACATCTTTCCTGGCGGGTAGGCTATCATAGTTTATAGGGTTCACAACCAGATAAGAACACTGATACCACTTCCTCTCCAACATTGGTGTAGAAACTTCCAGGCCTATGAAAGCCAGCCAGCAAAGAGGAAGTCTCCAGCTCGAGTTTAGCTTGATTTCTCTGTATATGCAGCCAAGGTCTATAAACTTTTGTCTTTATTGCCCAGGGGCTCACCATTAAGAATTTGTTCTTAGAGACATAGTGGTGCACACCTTTAATCCCCGAATTTGGGGGAGAGAGGCAAGCAGATCTCTGAGTTCACAGCCAGCCTGGTCTACATAGTAAGTTCCAGGCATGCAAGAGCTATATAGTAAGACCCTATCTTTAAAAAAATAATGGGGGTTGGGGGATTTCTATGAGCCTTGAACTCACAGAGATCTGCCTGCCTCTGCATCCCAAGTGCTGGGATTAAAGGCGAGCGCCGCCGCCGCCGCCGCCGCCGCCGCCGCCGCCGCCGCCGCCGCCGCCGCCGCCACCACCACCACCTGGCTAAGAGATTTTAACTTTGGTCAGCATTAGAACTGTTAAGATTATGGGGTATTTTGAAGTTAGACTAATTGAGGTTTTTCATTATGATGTGGTCATGAGACTTTAGAGATTAGGAGAAAAATATTATGGCTTGAATCTAAAATGTACCTCACAGAGTCATTTTGAGTACTTTGTCCCTAGCTGGTGACATTATTTTGGAAAACTATGGAACTCTTAGGAGGTGTGGCTTATTTGGTTTAAGTAGCTCACTAGGCAGGCTTTTGAATGCCCAGCCATGGTTGTAGCTTCTCTGTATGTTTCCAAGTCTACCCTGATATGGACCGCCTCCAGCACAAATGCCCATCATGGTGAACTGAGCCACTCTGTCTCATCATTCCCCACTATGAGGAACTAAAGTCTACTGTGACCCCAAAAGATGGCTTTGCTCCCTTAAGTTGTTTCTGGTATTTTGATGACAGAAACATGAAAATAGTGATTTTAAAAGCTTATCAAAAACAGGGTAGACACTTCTCAATAAATGATGTTTGTCACCTTGTGGTGAAAGCAGCAAACCGGCTTAAACTGTAGCATTTTGTTATTAATCATTTCACATTGTATCAGCCCACATGTGATACTTTGTTGGAAAGAGAATGCATGGTTTTCTTTTGAATGTCAACATACATATTTTGCTGCTTTTCCCCACACATTCTTTATTAAAAATGTGCATGTATATGAATATGCATGTATGCCACGTATGTGTGTGTGCCCCTGGGGCCAGAAGAGGACATCAGATCCTCTGTAGCTAGAGTCACAGGCAATTGTAAGCTGTCCACTCTGGCTGCTGAGAACTGAACTCAGGTCCTCTGGAAAATCAACAATCACTCTTAACCTCTGAGCCATCTCTCCAGCCTCACACACATTCTTATTCCCATACATTCTTAAAGTCAAGTTATACTTTCAATCACTAGAAAATACCTTTCCCCTTCTTGTAAAGAAACTAATCTTCCCCAAATTCTTACCATAAGCTACCGAACTTGTGACTAATCAGAAAGGAAATTGTTTTCTTACTAGACACTCTTGTGACCTATTTGACTCTGTAATTTGTCTATATTGTTATTCAAAATACTTTGATTTTAAAAGCCAGGCATGGAGATGGAAATAAAAGGATCATGATCTTGAGAGCCTGTGGACCTGTTTTAACAAGACCTGGCCAGAGAGAAGAACTTTATTTTTTTAAATATTACGTGATATGATACCTACTGTTTGTATACCATCTCTCATCATGTCTGTGAAGATCTGTCAACTTAGCCAAAGCTACTTACATGGAAGAATGTCCTCATATATCTCCAAGCCTCATGAATATTTCCATTCTGGATATTATCATCATTCTTTTGTTAGAAAATTTGCCTCCAGACAATGAAATGTGATTAAGAAATAACATGAGAGTGAATGACTGTGAAACCCTGGGATAAATCTGTTAACTGACATGTTTTCCATTTGCTGCTTCCTATAAATAAGAAGATATACAGCCTCATAAAAATACAAGGAGAACACGAAGCAGACAAGGAACATATGCCAAATTACAAGTGATGGGGCATAATAAAAAATAAAACCAATTCAAGAAGAATTGTGTATAAATCTACGGGACAAGGACAGATTCATCCTTTGGAACCAGTTCAGAGTTCCATAAAATGAGACCATATGTCTCCAAATTCTATCTCTTTTATTTAATGAAACTTTAAAGCTTATTAGCAACATTTCTTCTCACTTCTAAGGCTGTGAAGCAGCTGCAGGAAAGACCACTGTGCTTGGTATCAAAGGTCCTACGTTGGAATCCTAGCTCTACCAACTGCGCCAATATATTTAGGAGGTCGCCAGCCTCACTCTTCTCTCCTCACATGTGACAAGGATGCCAGGTGAACTCACACCTCATGAGCTGCAAGAGACCACTGTAATGTTATCTTTCACACCTCTGAAAGATAACATTGAACACTCTGAAAATGTTTTCCTGTTAATCCTCTTGTAATTGTTAAGCATTTTAAATAATCAACTAAGTAAATAATAAGGAATAGCAGGACCTATTGGCTAACTAACAGCAAGACAATGAATAGTAAAGTTTTGAAGTAACATGAAATAATAGTGTATATTATATTATTATAGTGAGTCTCTGCATGTAGACAGGGAGTGTTACAGCTTCCACTGACTGTTGTCCTCAAGTGACAACCCCGCCATGTGTGGGCAGAAATGCAGCATGTGAGATTTTAATACCCTAATTGTTATATCATATGGTTAAAAAATAGATTGTGTAGATGAGATCAAGGTCTTCACCTACTTGGCTTTGATTAAGTCAAGTCAGGGGCCTGGTGAAGTCTCTTTAGTTAAGAGTATAGACGAATTTCTAAGCCGTCTCATTAAATAAAAAACACAGAGCCAAATATAAGGGTGAAAGCCTTAGAGATCAAGGAAATAGGAATAGCTACCAACCACCTTACCTCACCAGTTCTGCAGCTTCCAAATGTTACAACCTTCTGTCTACCCAGGCTTTTATTGCCTTGCTGTTCGGCCCTCTCATTGGCTCTTAGTCCAGCTACCTCACTTCCTTGTCACTGCCTGTCTATACAGACCTCCAGGTCTCTATGGTTGGTACTGGGATTAAAGGTGTGTGTCACCACACTTGGCCCTGTTCCCTAGTATGGCCTTGAACACACAGAGACCCTGCCTGCCAAGTGATTGGATTAAGGGTGTGTGTTACCACTGCCTGACTTTTGTGTTTACTTAAAACAGTTTGCTATTTCCTCTGATCTCCAGGCAAACTTTATTTATTAACATACAAATAAAATACCACCACATTTCAGCACAAATAAAATATCACCACATAAGAGCCTTGGCTGTCCTGCAGAGGACCTGAGTTTAGTTCCCACTGGGCAGCTCCCAGCCAACCTGAACTCCAGCTCCAGGGAACGCAACACCTCTGGCCTCTGCAGGCACTGAACATGTGCACATGGCCCCACACAGACACACACAATTTAAAATAATAAACATAAATCACTGTAGTTTTTTTTAAGTAAATGACTTCAAGTGGTCCTAATCTAATCAGATCCCTGAAAGGCAGAATTCCCTTAAGAGAGAGGCAAACAGGCACACTGTCGAGTGTCTTCAGAGGGATGATATTCAGTTGAATTCTGCCAGCAACACAGGTGAGTGTGGAAGAGGACTTCCAACCCCCTGGGAAGCAGCCTAGCTGGTACCATGAGCACAGCCCCATAAATGTGAACAGTGAATCTAAATTACCCATGTCCACACTCTCGCTGGAGGAAACAGAGACTTTAAAGGGAGGGTGATCTAAATGGTACATTCTTATAATTTATTACACTGCAGGGGAGAACTAAGAGTGTGGAGGAACCTCCCTCTTCTGATGCCCAGTATCACTCTACAATGGCAGGCACAGAAGCCCAGCTTCTGAATGACATGCTGAACATTTCAGTGCTTATGCCTGGTGGGTTGGCATTAACAGATGTTTAAAAAGAGTAGTTCTATCATAAATAAGTTATCCCCAGTGGTGGAGTAATTCCTTTGTGCATATGACAGAGATTTGAAAGGTTCTTAATCATTCAACTTGACAAGCCCTCTAGATAATTCACTATGCTACACCAGATTGCAGTTTCTAATAACATTAGGTTTAAGCAAATAACATTAAAGATAAATAACATTTAATGCCTGACAGAGATGCTCTTGCTTAACATATGTCCATGAACTAGAAAGAACAATGACATTTAAATCAGCAATTATTTAATAAGCACCTGCTTTATACCAAATATTGGATTACCTGCTTAAATCAAAGACAGGTGATCCCTCCCTACTACTGAGTGCAAGCAAAGACCATGACTAATGATGAATGGTTAGAAGCACTACCACTAAAATCAGATACAAATTCACTTCCTGTCACTTTATGACCATAAAGAAAGTCAAGAAGAAATACAAACAATGGAAGTATTTAAATAGACCTATGAAACTGACATTATTTTCAGGAGCTATTACTGTCTACTAAAGTTCTAGAAGGAACTACAGGAAATTATTAAAGTTAGTTGGACATAATGTGCCAAATGTATTGCAACACACTAACAATAAATGGTTGGAATATACAGTTTTAAGAGGTACTCTTTATAATAACAACAAAAATATAAGACACCTCTATATAAACTTAACAAAGGATTGTGAGGGGTTATAAAACCCTATAGAATGCATTAAAGAAGATGAAAATACAAAAACTTCATTCTGACCAATTCATCTATATCGATAAAACAGATACAATGCCAGCCAAATAGATAATGAATATTTTATGGATTGACAAGCAGAAGCTCAATTTTCTATGAAAAATCAAAGAGGCACAAATATTTTTGAAAAACTAATATTTTGGATGAATAAGAGACTTGCCTTAGCTGATATTAAGACTTATTACAAGCTGTAATTAGTAGCACTGGCCCGTAATCCCAGCATTTGAGAGGTGGGAGCAAGAAGGATCAGATGTTTAAGGACAGCCTGGGCTACATGAAACCCTGCCTCAAATATAGATAGATAGATAGATAGATAGATAGATAGATAGATAGATAGATAGATAGATAGATAGATAGATAGATAGATAGATAGAGAGCCTGGCCACTTTATAGCAATTAGGATCTTCTTCACAGCACACATGTTGTCTTATCTTCAACAGCTAAATATAGCCATGGACTTGTTTCTATCAGGTACCATTGTCCCTCTTAAAATCAGGATTCTATCACAATTATGGGTTATTACAAAGAGAGCTACAAGAAGGCTTTTCGGGGTTGTGAATGTGGGGATAGGGGATCACTTGCCTATCATTTGTGAAGCTCTGGATTCATCCCTAGTGTATGTTAGATACAAACAAACAAGCGAACACACACACAAACACACACAGAGACAGAGTTTTTCTCTGTGCTGTCTGAGGAGAGCCTTGCAGATCATCTCAGAAGATATGATTGAAGGCTGGGAATATGGGACCCATGTAATAAATTTACCCCCAAATCTTGACACCTTTTTGTACACCAGGAACCAACAAACCCTGTCTATAGAAGACCATGTTTTAAGTATTTTAATTATTGTAACCAAGGAGAAATATTAAGGAGATACTACCACACAGAGGATTTAATGTGTTATATCAAGAAATGACAGAACAATATCAGGGCTTAACCTCTACAACTGCACATGAGGCTGAAGAGGTAGCTCAATAGTTAAAAAACAGCTCTTCCTGTAACCTGAGTTCACATCTCAGCACCCATGCCAGGCAGCTCACATCACCACCTCTAAGTCCGGCTCCAAGAGATCTACCATGCGCTTTTGTCCTCTGCAGAGACCATACACCACACCATACCACACCATACCCCCAGAGAGAGAGAGAGAGAGAGAGAGAGAGAGAGAGAGAGAGAGAGAGAGAGAATCTTAAAGTTGAATTTTGTAATCTAGGCTAAGAATTTGATAAATTCTCAAATAACTTTCTTCCATATGAAAAGCAAAATCTTCGTGTCAGGAAGTAGGGTTTTATTAGAAGGCAGCATGTAAAGGAAGTCACTTGAGAGATAAAGTCTAACATTAGACGGAAGACAAGAGTAAGTTAAGACAAAGTGTTGACAGAGATGTCACTGTATTTGTCATCCTCAACCTGGGTCAAGTGCTAAAGTCAGTCGCAAATGGTTTAAGGAGGAATTTAAGATTACACCTGAGTTACCTGGTATGAACACACTAGTGCAAGATTAAAGCGGATAAATTTATTTCACTTCCAAGGAGTCCAGTCTGAGAAATCCAGCTAAGTAGAGAAGAATCATGAGGAAATGCAAGCTAGGGTTGAGATGTCTGATGTGGGTTCTGGGAACTCAACCTGGGTCCTCTGCAAGTGCTTTTACCTGCTGTGCGGTCTCTTCAGCTCCCATACCACCTTCTGACAAATACTCCCACCAGCTAAGGAGAATTTGCTACATTTCCTTCTATTAGTTCAGTGTACAGAAAAGAAATTAAAGGTTCTGTTTTCCATCCGCATTTTCTTCCCTGGCTTCACCTTAGGTGGGGAGTTTTTCCTGCCTTAAACAACCACTTACACTAGACTGGTTTTTTTTTCTTCCTAATAAACACATTGTTTCTTTCTTGACTTCTAAAATCATATTTTCTTCACAACTACTTCTACCCATAAGCCCTTTTATGGCATTGCTTCAGCTACATATGCACTAGAATCCCTTGTGTTTTAAATTGTTCCACAGCTTTCGATTGCATTCTTACGGAGGTTTCTACACGCCATCAGAGCCCCCTCACACACCATAACAGAATTAATCTTCCTAATTAATCCCTCTCAGACAATCTCTTCCATTTAACAAGAAATGCATTTCCACAGTCCTCTTCCTTTCTCCCCCTCACAACTATTTATACAAGAAGAAATGGTTATTTCTCAATCCTAGTAACCCAATCTTAAAGTAAATCACTTGAGAAGCTTTGAAAATCAGCTTCCTGAGTTCCACACTGTGCAGATCGATCCAAATCTCTGAGTGGGGCCCAGCCAGCAATGTTTGAAAACTCTCCAAGTGAGTCTAATGTGTGGCAGAGATTGAGAGTCATTGACCTAGAACCAGATCAAGTCCGAGCTGGGCCTGGGGCAATGGCACATCACAATTACCTGAGGTCACTGGTGCCTAGTGCTCAGTTTCAGATTATTAAACAAAAACCTCTGGGCAAGGATGCTAGGTATTTCTATTTTTAGCCATCAGTACTCCTGGCCTTTTTATTTAGCCAAATTTATCCTGGTTTGCCAGCTAGCATTTGGAAACAGCAGTCTAACAGTGTTTCTTACATGAAACAACAAAGAATTGTGCAAGCGTGGGTTTTAATTAGGTAGGTCTATGACAAACCCTGAGATTCCGTACTTCTACGAAGCTCACCCAGAGTGCCTGTCCTGTTGGTCTTGGAATCATACTTTCAAGTAGTCAGCACTCACTCTACAGACCCCGCGGCCGCCACCCCCACCCCCACCCCCCACCCCCCTTCTCCAGCATTTTCCTCACTCTCCCTGCCTAGTGTTTGTAGCTTTGCACTGCTTGTTTTAACTTTCTAGAATGTTTTTCTTTCTGAATGATCCCATACCACATAGGCTCTCCTTCAATCCTCACATTAACTGATTCTTGATAAACCTCTCCTATAAATTACTGCAACATTTATTTTCATGCCTAACAGCTTACTTATCAATTATTTAATATTTTACATGTATCTTGCATCCTTAGCTATATTCAGAGCTATCTAAAGAAATGGTAAGTGCTTTATAAATACTAATTAAATTATTATTATGTCATTATTCCCATTGCTGTATATTAGATAAAAGATAACATTATAAGCTATTATGTCTATTAATGTTTTATATAAAAAATATTTTATTTAACAAAATTAGCATGCATAAACTTTAATGAATGCAAGAAATTACTAGAGATTCAACAAATAACTCCAAAGAATTAATATTCACAAAAATGATCCACAAAAAGAGTGATAATTAATCTGTTTCGGAGGCAGCTGTGCATTGGTGCCAGGTCCTGGGCTCGTTGCATGAGTTGGCTGTTTGAATCCTGGGACTTATGCAGGGACACTTGGCTCGGTCTGGGAGGGGGGAATGGACCTGCCTAGACTGAGTCTACCAGGTCAACCCCGGTCCTCGGGGGAGACCTTGATCTGGAGGAGGTGGGAATGGGGGGTGGGCTGGGGGGAGGGGTGGGCGAGAGGGGGAGAACAGGGGATTCTGTGGCTATTATGTTGAACTGAATGGTGTTGTAAAATAATAATAATAATAATAATAATAATAATAATAATAATAAAAAATAAAAGAAAATGCTATATACAAAAAAAAAGAGTGATAATTCAACACATGTAAACAACTAATACTGACAACAATTTATAAAAGAAAGGAAAAAGTAGATTAAAAAAAAAACAGCTTGAGAATGGTGTATTTTTGTTTCAGTGTTCCTTAAATGAGCCCATTTTGATGGATGACATGAAATTACCAGCATGGCAACTGTCCTGGAGCAGGTTGACACATTAGTGCAGTCCATTTTGATGAATTCTGGACTCTAAGAAAGCTTGGCTGTTAAGTTAAGCAATGTCTTTATGGTGTAAGCCAGAATCTTTCTGTAACACTTCCACTCCCATTAGGCTAAACTTGCGTTTGCTCTCTCATAATTTCTCAATTATATAGACAACCCTTGAACTTCATTCTATCTGTAATGAGGATTTATGGGTTGCTAGTCTTTTTACCTTCAGATTAGAGCATGATCTGGACCACCCTGTGTGTGTTTCCATAGTTACCCACTCACTGGCAGACTTGTTATGCTGCCCCTCACATCACTTCATGGTTGACTTTGAGAAACAACAGGGTAGTTTACCTGGTGTGATACAGAATGACAATAGGACAATAGAATCACATCAACTCACACAATATTATCAAAACTCAGTTGTTACCCAGCATTAGTGAAGATTCACCAATGTACTGTATAGCTATGTGCTGTCTTTGAGATACCACAGTCTTGCCCAACATAATAAACAGTTAAGAGCTGCATAAAGATTATTTTAGTAGTGCAGAGCCTCTGAAAGGCCTAAAGTTTGCTTATGGGAGTTCAGGTTTGCAGCTTGGTTTTCACTGTGACCTGGCTGATAAACACTTTCAGCAAGGTAGCTGAAAACAAAATTACCTCAAAAAAAATCAGTAGCCTTCCTATGTACAAATGACAAATGGACTGAGAAAGAAACCAAGGAAATAGCACCTTTCCTAACAGCCTCAAATAATATAAAATATCTTGGGGTAGCTGGAGCCAAGCAAGTGAAAGACTTGCATGATTAAAAACTTCAAAGCATTGAAAAAAAGAATCTGAGGAAGATATCAGAAGATAGAAAGCTCTCCCATGTTCGTGGATAAGTAGGATTAACATAGTAAACATAGCTGTCGTACCAAAATCAATCTGCAGATTCAATGCAATTCCCACAAAATTCCAACACAATTCTTCACAGCTCTTGAAAAGGCAATTTTCTGCTTAATATGGAAACACAAAAATAAAAAACAGGCTAGCTAAAACTATCTTGAATTATAAAAGAACTGTTTGAGGTATCACCATCCCTAATCTCAAATTGTGCTACGGAGCTATAGTAATAAAAACAGCATGGTATTAGCACAAAAACAGATATTCATGAACACTTTTTTCATTTTTTTCCAGAGTTTCTGCTTGCCCACACTGTAAAATCCATTGTGCCTTTTGTTTGAGAGATACAGTTCACTTGCTGGTTTCTATCAAAACCTTTACTATTTCAAGTTTTCCTCATATATTAACAGGCTTTTAGCCAGGATGCTTAGGCATGTTTGCAATGTTCAAAGAGCTTTGTTGTTTGTTAACAGAAAACTTTGCAAGTGGTTGATATAATAAATTGCTCAACCTCCAAGGGATCTTTATGCTTTGTATTCCTACACAAGTAGCTCGGTTTATCTAGGTCTCATTTCCTGTGTCCATCTAGAAAAGGAGTAAGCAAATATACAGCCAGTGCCATACTCACACCCTTCCCTACTCTTGCACAGGAACACTCTATCTTTGATAAATAAACATGATGGCAGAACTGGCCATGACTTCCAAATACAAGGAAGCAATAAAATCGGTCCAGAAAGATAAACTTCTAAGAATCAAGTTCCTAATGCCACCAAACCAGTACTGGGAAACAGCAAGTTAAGAGAAGAATTTCTATTGATCATTTAAATGGAGAAAGTTTTCCAACCTGATCTAAAATTTAGAAATGAGAAAAAAAAAAGGAGTCAATTTTAAAAGCGGGGGAGAGAAAAGCTTACCATTTTTTGTTAACAAAAGGTTTAACAAAATTTTAGGTAACGTCCTGAAGATCAAAAGTTTTGGCAACAGGTTGAGCAGCAGTGGTGCACACCTTTAATCCCAGCACTCAGGAGGGAGAGGCAGGTGGAGCTCTGTGAGTTCTAGGCCAGCCTGGTCTACAGAGTGAGTTCCAGGAAAGTCTCCAAAGCTACACAGAGAAACCCTGTCTCAAAATGAAAAAAAAAAAAATGGCAACACACTCTGTTACTAAGCAACAAACTCCTGGTTGAATGCAAAATGTTTTAACAGCTGTTCATTTTACAATATATTTTTAAAAGTATAACTATATGGGGTTAAAGAGATGCTCACCAGTTAAGAGTATGTACTACTTTTGTAGGAGACCCAAGTTCAGTTCCCAGGCCCCATGTCAGGCAGCTTCCAATGACCTATAGCTCTAACCCCATGAGAATCCAATGCATCTGGCTTCTCCAAGCAACTGTACCCTTGTGCACATACCCACCACACACAGAGACAGACCTATAACTCTAGCTCCATGGAGCTCCAATGCCTCTGGCTTCTCCAGGCAACCGTACCCTTGTGCACATACCCACCACATACAGAGACAGTGGAGACCCATGAAGTTAAAGCTGCTGGGAATTTGGGACATGTGAGCAGATGCAACCAGCAAGGCCAGAAGGGTGGGACTTTCTAACCTTTCTGGGGTTCACATCACATCACTATGTGCTCTGAATACAGGATATGAAGCTATAGGATTTACGTTTTATCTGATTCTTTTTAGTCTTAATTTAGTCTAATCCCTCCTTTCCATTCTCCTGCTCCTTTCTACTTTTTTTAATTTTATGGAGGTTCATAGTTAGGAGTTGCTTTGAATGTAACACGATTCTCTGAATTTGTATATTTGAGTAATGCTAAAATCAAGACTATGAAGACTCTTTGATATGGGGTAAAGTAAGTTTACATTGTGAGATAAATTTGGGCCTTTGAGACCCAAGATGTAATGTTATATATGGAGGAATGACCTACAGAGCATCCTATGGTGGGAACTTGGACCCAGCTGTTGACACCAAGGGTGCTGTATCATAAGGGCGCTTATCTCATCCATGGATTACTCCATATCTAAATGAGCTATTGGCAGGCGAGGCTTAGTTACAGCGGTATGTCACTGAGAACACACCTTTGAAGGACACATTTTGTTACTAGATTCTTCTCTTTCTGCTCTGTGGCTGCCGTGAGTTAGGAGAATTCCTCCACCACCGTCCTCTTCCATGATGCCTCTCCCTTGTCACGGGCCTAAAAGCAATGCACACAGTTGGCCCTGGACTGCAGCCTCTAAAACCCAAAGTGAAAGAAGTCTGTTGTCCTTCAAGTCGCTCTTCTCAGAAGTTCCATTTCAGCGGAAGCTGAATAGCAGCTTGCTTTGTTTAATATAGTTAATGTTTAACTAAATATACATATATAACATAAATATCTTTGTATATGTAATACATTAATATGTATCTGTAACATATATATATACATATATGGTTTCTTTTCTTCCTTATATTTAACAAAAAAAAGGACATCCTTTGATACCAAATCTCACTGAAGCTTTTAGTGATTTATTTAATGAAACATTTGTATGTTATATGTATTATACTTATGTAATATTAGGTAATATTCTCATTATTGAAAATAATGGTAGAATAGATGCTTCCTTCAATTATTCAGGAGAGTAACATTAACCTTGGAATCATAGGAAATTGAAATTAAAATCAGGCATAGCCTCTTATTGGTTGTGTCATTTTATGTGCATGATTTAACTTCTCTGGAATTCACTGTCCTCATCTATAAATTGTGAACAGTCATAGTACTCACCATTACTAAAGTGCCTGTCAAACGCTGGAACCATGAGAAGCACTCTTGAATGCTAATCTACTTTGTAATCTGCCATCTCTCTGAATCTGCTCTTCTCTTTCCTACCAGCCTGTGTGACTACAGCCCAGACATTCAAGGCTCACACTGACCTCCTGAGGAACCTTGATCTTACTGATGATCCACCCTCCTCCCTATCTTTGCATCCAGTATATTTCCCAGTCTTTCCACATCCATTACAAAGTCTCCTCTGCTAACTGGAAAGTGAAGTAGTATACATCATTTCTGCTAAGATAATTTGCATTTTAATAAGACATAAAATCTACTCCATTAGTCATTAGAGCAATTTTAATCATCATGTAGCATATAATTATTCTGTATCATATAATGACCCCGATTTGAGCTGACTTGACTGGACTTAGCAATCATCTTGTTTAGCTGGGTACTTTTTTTGATCACTCCAGAAATTATCTACAAATGAGGGAAAAAGTTGAACTAAAATACACATTTCATATATGTATGGCAACACCAAAAATGGAGGAGAAATCTATTAATTATGTAGTTTTTTTCTTTAAGACTCTAACATATTAGATTATATTAAGATTACCAAATTTTAAGCTATCTTTTAAACTAAAAAACCGAAAGCCTACTTGCTTATAGCATATTATGCTTTTAATACATTGCTAACTTTGAATTCCTAATGCTTCATGTATGACATGTGAGTTGACACTTACGGGGTTTTGTTTTTCTGTTTGTTTGTTGTTTGTTTGTTTGTTTGTTTGTTTGTTTGTTTTTTGGAGTGTCCTCACTAGAGTCGATGTCAGACTTATCTTTGAAAATGTAATTGTGGTCTAAGATCAAAAACACTGAAGACAGCTTATGTTGGAGAGGATGTGGAGCAAGGGAAACTCTCCTCCACTGTTGGTAGGAATGCAGACTTGTACAACCACTCTGGAAATCAGTACGGTTTCTTAAAAATTGGGAATAAGTCTTCCTCAAGACCCAGTTATACCACTCTTGGACATATACCCAAGGAATGCTCAATCTTACCACAAGGACACTTGCTCAACTATGTTCATACCAGCATTATTCGTAATAGCCAGAACCTGGAAACAACCTAGATGCCCCTCAACTGAAGAATGGATAAAGAAAATGTGGCACATATACACAATGGAGTACTACTCAGCAGTAAAAACAATGATATCATTAAATTTTCAGGCAAATGGGTGAAACTAGAAAATATCATCTTGAGTGAGGTAACCCAGATTCAGAAGGACAAACATAGTCTGTACTCACTCATAAGTGGATACTAGATGTGAGGGAAGGGATGGCCAGACTGCAACACACAACTTCAGAGAGGCTAGCTAACAGGAAAAGACCCTAGGAGAGACACATGGATGACCCTGCAAAAGAGAAGTGGATGAGATCTACATGAGATGACTGGTTGTGGGGGGGGGTGGCAGAGGGTGAGGAGTGGGGGATGAGAACATAGGGAAATGGGAGGGTCAAGCTGGAACAGGGACAGAGTGGGAGGGCAGGGAGGAAGATACCATGATAGATGAGGAATAGAAAGAGGCAGGGTGCTGGGGAAGCTCTCAGGAATCCACAAGGACAACCCCACCTTGGTCTGCTGGCAGTGGTCCAGAGGGTGCCTGGACTGGTCTACTCTGGTAGACCTAGCTGTCATCATAGAGCCTTTGTCCAGTGACTGACGGAGGCAGTAACTGATCCACAGCCAGGCACCAGGCTGAGCTCTGGGAATCCAATAGATGAGAGAGAGGAGAGATTCCACAGGAGAGGGACATTGAGATCATGATGGGAGGATGTGCAGAGATGACCAGCCACACTAGTGGAAGCTCATAAACTGTGGAGTGGTGGCTGTGGAGCCCCCATGGGTCTGGAGAAGGCCCTCTGGTTACAGAAGACAGTTTTTTGGCTCGAACTGTTTGGGGGGCACCCAGGCAGGAGGATCGGTATCTGTCCCTGGTCTATGGGCAGGCTTCTGGGAATCTGATGCCTGTGGTGTGATACCTTGCACAACCTTGGTGCAGTAGGAAGGGACTTGGATCTGCCTAGGCTCAGTGTGCTGACCTCTGCTGACTCCCCATGGGAGACCTCGATTTTGGGGATGTGGGGATGCGGGGTGGCTTGGGAAAGAGGGCTTGGGGGTGGGAGGAAGGAGGAGGGAGATACTCACAGATGGTATGTGGAGTGAGTAGAAAATTTCTTAATAAAGAAAACAAAGAAAGGAAAATTTAATTGTGGGCATGTTGCTTCTTTCTGTGTGATACTGTAAATAACAGGAGAATTAAATGTTCTTTGGAATGTTGATTTAACTCATGCACTATACAATCTGAACCTTGTGTCTGTTTATAATTATCTGCAAAAAACATTCACAATTCTTTTATTCAGAAATGAATATAAATATATCCATCTCCTACTGAATCAGCTCCTGTTTTTTATATTACACTAGATGTCTATATTGTATTACTTAATTGGGAATTACTGAATTTATAAGTATATTATAAATCCATTTTCCATTTTTATTTTTCTAGCGACCTGGCACAAGAAGGATTTAGGCCTTCTGTATAGTTTCCAGAATCCTATGATTTGTTTCAAATCTCAAACATATACAAAATCTGTGAGAGGCACCGCGTACCCAACCTTCACAGTGGGGGGCTCTACAAATCCCAAGTCCTCATCCTTTGTAGCGAGGGGCATGGCCGATTCCATGCATCGTCCTTCCTTTTCCCTCTCACTTTGCCCACTTTAACTCACCTCCCTTCTACCACTTCTCTCCACAGCATATTCTTTTGTCAAATTACAATACTATATCATTTCATTGTAAATATTTATATTCCTTGCCTACATATAATGAATCTTTTAAATACCACCACAACGTATTATGATAGATGAAAGAATTAACAAGAATTTCTTAATGACATCAAAGATCCAGTGTTCAAATTTTCATTTTCCTCATGAAAATAGATCTCACGTTTTATCCCAGTAAGCCTGCAGATTGAAGGTAATTTTTACACCTTTTGAGACTCTTACTTGGTAGATTGCCTTTCTGTTTCTTGTTTATTCTCTTTACAATATGTGGAGGGAAAGCAAGCTGTCTTTCAGAGAGTGTCATTGCTTATATTTTGCTGATTGTGTGTCTAACATCTTTCCAAGTTCACTGTATTTCCTGTAAATTCATAATGGGGCTTATGGGTGCCGAGATTTTTGTCTCACTATTTTACACAATAACGGGTTTCGCTCATGTTATTTGCTCCAAGAAACATGTAGTATCTAGTTGCCTTTTTGTGTGATGTTAGCAGTTATTGACAATCAGTGTTTGTTTTATTTTTGATCTATTCATGAGCCAAATTTTTATTTTACTATCTTCTTATTTTCTATTCCATTAATATGTAACGTTATATTTCTTCTGTATTCATTTAGTTGATGTTATGATAAGTTTTTTTTTACATCATCTACATAGAAAACATTGAATTGCTCTTAATGAACACAATTTTAGGAATCTGTTGTTTTTATAGTAAGAAATGTAAGTTGGGGTAACTGAAGGTTGCTTTTGATTCCAACAGCCCTAGGCCCAACTATGAATTTACAGTAAATATGAGTTTAAAACTGAGTCATAAGAAAGCTTAAAGCCAGTTTTATTAGCATTTGAGAGAAAAATCAACAGGAGAGACAAGCTGTAAATGTTGGCAACTGCTTAGAGAAAAGGAGATGGAGGAGAGAGAAAGCCATGTCTTTAGCAATTAAGACTGGCAAGCACTCACATGATAGAAAAGAAGAGGGCTTAGAAGAAAATGTAAGTCTTACAAGAGTCTTCAAGAACTTGTGTGAAGCAGTGATCTCTTCAATATTTAAATGCATTTTTCTATTTTTTTTTCAGAGTAAATTATTTTTATAATGTATAAAGTGGTCACTATTTTGGTGAATTTTTTAAATGTGTTAAAATAAAATAAGAATGTCGGATCATAAGCAACTAGTTCTGTTTCTTTCTTTGAAAGATGTGCTAACATTTTGCTCTTCGCATGATTCAGAAACACTAGCATGGCCATCCTGGTGTGTCAGATGCTTGGATCTCTTCACACTATCCTAACAAAGCTGGCCAAGCTGCAAGTCACAGCTCTTAGATTTGTAAGAAAAGTGAGGCCATGGGGCTAGACACTGCCCCAAGTGACAGAAAGACAAACAAGGAGACTCACAGCTCATCAGACCAGGAAGTCACAGGCAGAAACCCCCATGGAAGCCAGTGATTGAGTAGGAAAACTAAGAGTGTAAGGGCTAATTGCTAGAGTCAATGTGGGCATATCCGGGAACTGAAACTCATTCCAATTAAACATTTCAGCTCCAGGTCATCCCTGTGCCTGGTCACAGTGCTGCAGAGAGACTGGAGAGAATCTCCCTGATTGGATTCTCAAGACCACCAGTTATTCCCACTCCAACCCCCTCACCTGTACTTCCTGGGCAGGCAAGCAAATGGTAGCCACATGGAGATGGCTTGGGTTTGGGTTTTTTTTTTTTTTAACTTTTATTTTATGCATTATGGTGGTTCCCTTGCATGTATATCTGACATACATGCGTGTATGCCAGCTTTTGCCTTCAGAAAATAATTCTGCTCAAGGAAAGGTGTTTGTTTATATCACTGTTACATCAGGCGCTCAGACTCAGGGGAGGGCAAATTTGCAGTCTGCTCCTGGTAAGATGGTAAACACTGAGATGGGTTGGTAACTGCAAAGCTAGAGAAGGAAGTCCCCACGGTCCAACCTAAGAGTGATTATAGACACTTCCCCAGGACATCTGCACATGGATGTACACATGACAGAGAATAGTTAAGTATAGATGATATTCTCAATTTCCTTTTAATTACTGTTCTACAGAAAATATTGCCAAGATATTGAGAAGACAAGCCAGAACTGAGAGAGAAAAAAATGCAAAAGACATTGAGAATAGTTATTTAAAATCTATAAATAATTCTTAAAACTCAACAGTAAGAAAACAATAACCCAGCTTTAGAGTGGTTCAAAATCATTAACATATTTGTCACCAAAGATGTTCAGATGAAACATAAGCATACAAAATGTTCCAAGTGCTATGCCACCAGGATGTCTGGCTTTGTGGCAAGCACTTTTATCCACTGAACCATTCTGTTTTCCCTCTGTTGCCAAAGGAAAACCTCAGCTTTGTGATCTTAAAAGTAATGATTAGGTTTTTATGAGAAGAAAGTGATTCTCTACCTCCTACTAAAAATTGTCCTACAAGAACATCCTTAGGCTCTTGAGCTTTGAAGTTAGGCTCTTGGGAATCTATTATAATGTTTATATGTCAGTGTATAAAAAAGTAAGGCATTTACTGAAATAGCAAATGCTGGTCATTAGCAAAATGATATTTACACTAACATTTTTATTTATATTAACAGGAAAATTTGAAAAAGCTTCAAAAGCTGGAAAATACTGTAGAGCAGCAACCAGTTAAATTATATAAATGCATTTAGTGAATATATATATATATATATATGTAATTATTAGGCATATGTTTATACAGATTAAAACATGGGGAATATGCTGTAATTTTAAATAGAAAGCAGAAAGATAATCTTTCAATATTCTTTCAGATTTGAAAAAACTAACTAAAGGGTAGAAAAATCTTATAATAATTATATGGAGGAGATGGATATGAATTCTTTTTACTTTTTTATCTTTTCTTTTTATTGCTTATTCTTATCATGAAAATATTGCTCTTAAAGGTCCAAAAGATATGTTCATAGAATGAGCACACAACCTACCCCATTACTAAGGCCAAGGAATGAAACTTCCTGGCTAAAACTCCATAGTCCCTTGGAGGCTGACCTTAATGTTCATTCCCAGCTGATTTCATCTCAAAATACACTCATGCAGGAGAAGACGAGAACACAGTGTATTTGGCATAGAGACTTCTTGTTTGCAAGGAATACAGACATTTGGCAATGCTTGGCAACCAGAAGGAGGATCAGGCAGGTTGAACATACCTGCCAGGTCTTCAAAGGCATTAGAGAGGAGATGCAGTGCCCAGAGTATGTAAGAAAAGAACAGGACTTTTATTCATCAAAATGAATTGAGCCAGCAATGCAAACAATTCTCATTGTTTAGATGACTCTTACAGATATGTTTCATTTAAAGAACATAAGTTTTTAAACTTTGTTTTATTTTTCATTTTGTGTATGTCTGTGTGGTGATATATGTCTGTGAGGGCAAGTACCTATGGAGGCCAAACTAGAGTGGCAGATTATATAGAGCTGGAGTTACAGGAGGTTGTGAGCTACCTGACATGGGTGCTGGGAATGGAACTGGGGTCCTCTGAAAGAGCAGCAAGAGATTTTGAACCATCTAGCCCACAAGAATATCAATTTTTTAAATATAAATAAATAGCTAAATTTGTGGTTCTAGATTGTAGGTTCCTTTTAAAAAGGCCAATACAAAATGTAAGTTTAATTATGAGGAAAACCTAAGCATATGTAATGAATAATTGAACTGTAAATATAATTATTAGGAAAAGAACTTCTGGAGGTATTACCATCTCAGATCTCAAGCTCTACTATAGAGCTATAGTAGTAAAAGCAGCGTGATATGGGCATAGAAACAGACAGGTGAATCAATAGAATAGAATCAGAGACCCAGACATAAATCCACATACCTAGGGGCACCCAATTTTTGTCAAGGAAACCAAAACTATACAACAGAAAAAAGAAAGCATCTTCAACAAATGGTGCTGATATAACTGGATGTTAGCATGTAGAAGGATGCAAATAGATCCATATCTTTCACTCTGCACAAATTCAAGTCCAAGTGGATAAAATACCACAACATAAATCCAGTTACACTGAACCTGATAGAAGAGAAAGTGGAAAATAGTCTTGATCACATGCCCAAGAGACAACTTCTTGAATAGAACACCAGTAGCACAGACACTATGGTCGACAATTAATAAATGGGACCTCATGATATTGAAAGGCTTTTATAAAGCAAAGGACACCATCAATAGGACAAAATGGTAGCCTAAAGAATGGGAAAAGATCTTTTCCAACCCCACATCCAAGAGAAGACTGATTTCCAAAGTATATAAACAACTCAAGAAACTAGACATCAAAAAACCAAATAATCCAATTTAAAAATGGGGTATAGACCTAAACAGAGAATTCTCAACAGAAGATTATCAAATGGCTGAGAAGCACTTAAAGAAATGTTCAGCATCCTTAGCCATCAGGGAAATGCAAACCAAAACAACTCTGAGATTCTTACACATGTCAGAATGGCTAAGGTCAAAAACACAAATGACAGCTTATGCTGGAGAGGAGGTGGAACAAAGGGAACACTCCTCCACTGTTGGTGGGAGTGCAAATTTGTACAGTCACTTTGGGAATCAACATGGTGGTTCCTAGGAAAATTGGGACTAAATCTACCTCAAGACCCAACTATCCCACTCTTGGGGATATACTCAAAGGAAGCTCAATCATACCACAAGGACACTTGCTCAGCTATGTTCATAGCAACTTTATTTGTAATAGCCAGAACCTGGAAACAATCTAGATGTCCTTCAGCTGAAGAATGGATAAAGAATATGTAGTATGTTTATACAATGCACTATCATTACTCAGCAGCAAAAAAAAGCAATGATATCATGAAATTTTGCAGGCAAATGGATAGAAGTAGGAAAAATCATCCTGAGTGAGGTAACCCAGACCTAGAAAGCCAAACATGGCATGTACTCTCTGATGAGTAGATATTAGCTGTAAAGGAAAGGATAACCATACTACAATCTACAGACCCAAAGAGGCTAAGTAATATGGAGGGCCCAAGAGGGAAAACTCGGATCTCCCTGGGAAGGGAAAATAAAAGAGATTTCATGTGTGGACTGAGGGTGGGTGGGAATGGAAACATGAGAGATCAGGTGGGGAGTGGATGGAGGGGGAGAGTACAGAAAGAGATGACTGGAAGGGGGTTGGTTAGGAGGTCAGGTAGAAACCTGGTGCAAGGGAAACTCCCAGGAATCTTCAAGGATGACCTCAGCTAAGACTCCTAGCAATAGTGGATACGTAGTCTAAACTGGCTATTTCCTGTGACCAGGCAAGACTTCCAATGGAGGGACTGGAACACCAAACCAGGCACATGAACTTCAACCTACAGTCTGACCTGCCTATGGGATGTCCTGGGGTAAGAGTGGCTCAGAGATTGTGGGAGTGGCCAACCAATGGCTGGTCCAGCCTGAGACCATGCCATGAGATTGAGCCCACCCCTGACAGTGCCTGGAGTGCCAGGACCCAGAGGTTGGATGGCCCAGAGATAGGATAGAACCAAACATGACTGGAGAAAGAAAAAAATGTCAACGTAATGATGCCTAACAATATTCTGCTATATTCATAGGTTGGTGACTATCCCAATTGTCATCAGAGAGGCTTTATCCAGTAGCTAATGGAAACAAATGCAGAGACCCACAGCCAAACATTAGGCCAAGCTCGGGGAATCCTGATGTAGAGAGGGAGAATGAATTGTACAAGCCAGAGGGGTCAAGGACATAACAAGAAAACCCACAGAATCAACTAACCTGGGCTCACAGAATCTGAACTGACAATCAGGGAACCTTCATGGACCTAACCTAGGCCCTCTGTGTACAAGGGACAGTTTTAGAGCTTGGTCTTGTTGTAGGACTCTAACAGTGGGCACAGGGGCTGTCTCTGACTCTTTTGCTGGCTTTTGAGACCCTATTCCTCATACTAGGTTGCCTTGGCCAGCCTTAACACAAGGGGAGGTGCTTTGTAGTATGGCAATTCGATATGCCATGTTTTGTAGATATCCCTGGGAGGCTTGCTCCTTTCTAAACAGAAATGGAAGAGAGAGGAGGTGTAGGGAGGGAAGGAGAACTGCAGTCGGGATGTAAAATAAATAAATAAATTTTAAAATATATATATATTTATTTATCAGGCACATATAATATGCAAAACACTGTATGGCTCTCAGTGAAAGAGCCAATGATAAACGATGGGTGTTTGTTCTTACTGACTACAGCCCAGTGAGAGAGGGGGGACAGGTACACAGATTCACAACATAAAATGTGTGCTGCATCCCCAGGCAGGGGGATCGAGATCTGTCTTTGGTCTATGGGCAGGCTTCTGGAACCCGGTGCCTGTGGTGTGACACCTTGCACAACCTTGGTGCAGTGGGAAGGGGCTTGGACCTGCCTAGGCTCAGTGTGCTGGGCTCTGCTGACTCCCCATGGGAGACCTCAATTTGGGGGATGTGGGGATGTGGGGTGGCTTGGGAAAGAGAGCTGGGGGTGGGAGGATGGAGAAGGGGGGATCTGTGGGTAGTATGTGGAGTGAGTAGAAAATTTCTTAATAAAGAAAAATTTTTTAAATTTAAAAATTAAAAATTAAAAAAATAAAATGTGTGCATTGAGTTAATACAAGGGTGGTTCAAAGCAAGTAGGGACACATTGCCTGATTCATCCTAATTAAAAAAGCTACAAAAACAACTTTTATTAGGTAATTATAAGTAATAGATATTAATTTTTCTATTGATTTATAATTCATATGTCATCTTAATTTTCTGGTCAGATTTAATGTTATCTCTTTATTAAGAAAGTAGCTAAATTCAAGCTTTTCATGTCAAAAATAAAATTAGTATGTTAGTAACAAATAAATTTTTTACTTACTTTGAATTTGTTCAGATTATATCATCTCCCTTCTGATCTTTCAAACAGGAAAATCACACAGAGTACTTTCTGTAAGAATAACCATTATTTTTAAGGCTTTAGCTATAAAGGCAAAATAGAGATAAAACTTAATGGCATGAACTTGACTGTGTACATAAGCTGATTATCAAAGTGGAACTGAACTAGCCAAATTAATCTCAGTGGCTTAATAAGCAAGACAATTTCTTTCACAGAGGACTGTGGGACTACTATAAAGCAAGGTCCTGTTTTGAGGTTTAAGAATGTGCCCATCCTATCACCCCAGCTCCATGAGAAGCATGATTTTAACCATTCCCTATTTTCATAAATGATCTGAATTATAATCAAAGGTATTTCAGCATGGAGAGTCCTTTTGAGACTTGTGAAAATTAGTGAGAAAATGAGTCTGCTTCTTCAAAAATACAAACTGAAATTAGAAACATTCAGTAGAAATTTATGTAACAGTTTTATTACTCCATTCTACAAAAGTATTAAACACCTGTTGTGGTTCCACTGAAAAATCTAAAGGAAAAAAAAAGGTCACAAAATGAATGGAAAGTCACTTCTTGCTCACATGGGCCCAAAACTAATCAAGCCAGTCTAGGAATCTCAGCACTGATGAGATGTGCTGTTATACACAAAGCATTTCATGTCTCTCAACCTAGGTTGACTCATCCATGACATGGGCCAATAATGGGCTGTACTGCTGAAGAACCTAAACATAAAATTCATAAAGTGCCAAGCAGAATGTCATCCTTCAGAATATGTATAAGTGATGTATTTCTGCTTTTGGTCAGTTTTTGCCCTGGTTGCATGAATGTGGGTTTACAGAAGAATACTATGTTCTGAAATTATTAAGAAATTAATATGCTGTGCAAACATGACAACCTGAGTTTAGAGCCTCAACTTCCACATAGATTCCAATGGAGCAGAGCCAGGAGAGAGGCAGAAACAGGCAGCTTCTGGGGGCATACTAGTGAGTCAGTTTATCTGAAACAGTGAGTGCAAAGCTCAGTGAAAGACTCTGTCTAAAAAATGGAAGGTGGAGAGCAATATAGGCAAACACCCAAGGTCTCCCCACACAGAGACACCAACCCAGAACCAAGTGTTCAACTCTCTCACTTTTCTCATTCAAGCCATTACATTCCACTCCCTGGCCCCCACAGGCCCACAGTCCTGTCATGATGGAAAATACACTTAGCCCAATTTCAAAAGTCCTCATAGTCTTTCATAGTCTCGATGCTGTTCAAAAGTCCAAAAAGTCTCTATTCCAGGCAATCTTTGATGTGACCCCCTGTAATCATCAAAAAGCAAAGTTCATACTTATAATGGCACAGAATACATTCTTCTGCATTTATTTCCATGTAGACGTATGCATATTCAGGAAAGGATGAAGTTGTAAAAAGGCTGAGACATTTCTTTTGTGGAACTTGTATTGAGGTCAGCGGGCTCTATCTCTAATCTTAATTTGAGACTCTGCTATGCCTGGGCAAGCAGACACTACTCAAAAGTCACGATATTTCTTGTTGGTCCTCTCTCCTGATGCCTTCTGGTGTAGCTCTCTAAGTCGAGAGTGAGCTCTGGTCAATCAGTGGTTGGGGACAGGAGATCTTGGGAAGCTAGGTATGTAGTCAGAAGGCCTGTGGGGTCAGAAGAGGGAGGCCTACCTAGAATATCTAGAAAGCAAGATCCTAGCCCGATGGGAAACTTTCAGGGTAGGAAGGAGCAGGCCTAGTCTGAGGGCTAGGGATCCTGGAAGAGCCAGATCTGGCAGCACTTGGAGGTTAGATCCTGACAGAGCTGGTAGGCCTATAGTGTGTGGCAGAGCAATATCTACCCATTCACTTGAAGAGGCAATATTCAAGAGGAGATAGATTGTCAATGGGGTGGGAAGAAGCAGAGCATAGCTGATGTTTCCAGATCAGGGGACTTAAGACTGAAGAGAAGGTAAGGCTATGGGGAAGGGAACAGCAGGACCTACTTACTGATTCAGGGAAGAGTAGTCCAGGAATACCCATGCCTTTGAGCCTTTGAGATCTGAAGGAATAGAACTGTGGAAGAGGGGAGACCCAGAGGCACGGGGCAAGCATATGGGATTGGAAGGAACAGAGCTACCTAGCAGCATGGTAAAGGAGAGACTTCCCACATTGCTTTACTATTTTTTAAAACAAAAAATTATTTAGTGTTACTGTTGCTAATTAATAAACAAAAGACATTGATTAGAACATTTATACAAGGAATAGGTTAGGTATTTGGATATAAATTTGTCTTTATAGGGCTAAGTGTTAAAGGAAAAATTCATGACAATGAATTAAGTTATATTTAACTATAGAGTATTAGTGGTTTTATTATCATGAATACTTACTTTAAATAATCCACTGCTGGTAACAAGAAACATCAGCTTTCATGGTTACTCACACAAAGAGAATTGTTACATCTAAATGTGAGTAATAAGTAAATTAAACCCTTTTGAAAAGTGAACAGGATAGCTTTGAACAAAATGTGAGGTGTTGGCCATTAAATATGACAAGGTCAAAAGGAGCCATCATCAGGCTAGCATTCATGTCCAGGCAGGAACAGTGGGGCTGTGTTAAAGGCTGAAAGAGTCTTTCAGGCTCGGCTGGCTCCCTTGAAATCCCATCCTCTCCTCTACTGGTGGACAATACTCTCCTTTTCATGTAGCATCCTTAGTCAATGTTGAGAAGGATTTTCTGTGTGTTAGTCTGTGCTTGAAATTTAAAATCTTTCATTTAATATTAGCTTTGATTTTGTTAATTTGGCAGCAGTACATTTAGTCCTGCTTGATGTTTTATACTGTTAAGGAAGGAGGAGGGAGGAGAGGTTGGGAAGATAGATCATCAGGTAAGATCACTTGCTGTACAATCATAAAGACCTTAGTTGAAATGCCCAACATCCATGTAAAAAAGCCACATGTGGTCATGTTGCCTGTATTCCCTAGTGCTGTATTGGGTCTATGGGGGAAAGAGGACCACAAAAACAGGAGGATCGCTGAGGCTTGCTGGCTACCATTCTAGCTCCATGTTCAGTAAGAAACCCTGTCTCAAGGAAACAAGACAGAGAATGATAAAATAGTTATCTCCTCTGGCTTCCATGCACATCTCTGTGCACATGCAAAACTAATAAAATAAAATGGTGGCGTGGGGAAGGCCCTTAGAAATGACACTTAAAAAGAAAAGCCTTTACAGGTAAAAGAGACTCACCAAGAAGGGAAGCCCATGACAGGACCTGGCTGGGATGAGGAATGTGTTCAGAGACAGCAAAAGTCAACTCTTCTGATGGAAAAGACAATCACAGAGGCAACCGGGTGCTTTGGTGCAAATTTCATAAACTACCATGTTCTTGTTTATCGTCTTGTTCTGACCACACAGTACTAAAAGGCATGACTTCCAAAGATAGCAGAAGTTGCAAAAGACAAATAGAGGTTCTCTCTTATTCAAAATCTGGTAAATTAAAGACTGATTTATGTTAGCAATATGAGAAAGCCTGGGCTCTCCAACAATTCTGATCTCTCACATGTAGTAACAATGGAGCATGAAAAATAAGCAATGATTACTTATGCGTCCCAGAGTTGGTGGCAGAGAAGGAGGAATTTCAGGTTTCTTTTCTGAGCAGAATGAAGAAAAACAATGGCAATCTGGTGATGAAAATAATAGCTGATACACGGAATATCATTGTGATGCCAGGCACTGTCCACAGTAATTTCATTTCTACAGTAGTACAGTGCCCTTTGTGTCTCACAACAACCCTGGAGGAAAGTACTAGATTATCCCCTGTGACATTTAAACCAATGGGCCAAAGAAAGAGTACAATAAAAAATCAGAAAATATCTGATTTGAATAAATAAAAACATATGAGATGATTATGAAACGGTATTTAGAAACATTGTACCAGAAAAAAAATGAGTGTCTCAATTATTTCTTAAACTTCTCCTTGAGTGGTAAAAATTTAAAAGATCAGTTAAACTTAATACAGTCAGAATCCTACCAGTTTGTTTCCCTCCAGACACATTCGTGCCCCTAATTTACTGGACTATTAAATGACCCCTAAGAACAGACCCTTATAGAGATAGAGATAAAGTATGTGTAGCATTAGGCAGCTAAAGCTAGTCTGCCAATGAGGTGGTGAAGTTGACTTCCTCTGAGACCCTTTCCAGCACACCCTACATTCTGCATATTGTATAGTGCATGGAATACCCATAGGGTCTAAATAATTCAGTTCAGTTTATTATATTCTGAATTATGGAGGTTGTTTCAGTGTCTGTCTAGAGGATATCTGGATACCCTAGAAGTAAACAGCATTGTCTCGCCAACAGTTCTTTGTAGAGAGCAGAGAAAGCCCTGGGTGAGTGAAGTCCTCAATGAACATGCTGTTGATGTGGGTACAGCCATGTCACGGACCCCAGAGCCTCAGACCTATGGAGAAAATGGTGAGGCTCTCTGGGGTGAGGCTCAGAGATATGGCAAAGCCTTCCTCTGGCCCATGTGTGAGTGATGATAGAATGTGCAGGAAATGTCCACCGTATGTCCTCCAACCCCATGTTTAGATTTATGATTCCTTTAAAATTCCGTATAAGATTACCTTTCAAGGTAAGTAATAAAGTGATTGATGCTTTCTTTGTAACCACAAAACACAGCCTGACAGTGAAAGAATATCTCTCTTGCTTACACACTGTTAATCTATAACAAGTTGCTTGAGTATGAATGTATGTGGGTTCTTGGGATAATTTGTTTTTTAACTGTAATATGTAAAATGTTTAATCATGTAAGGGATATGGAAAACATGCTGTTTTTTACTTGTATCCATTGTAATCATTCACTTGAAAAACAGAATGTAACCACCTTGTAATTTTTATATTGCCTGAAAGATTTTGTTGGGGTATATGAGCTGTAAGGGAAAGAATAAAGATAGAGTTAAAATGACTTAGAAAGAAAACACTAAAGATGAGAGAGAAGGAATTAGAAAGAAAACATCGAGAATGAGAGAATAAGGAAGAATAAAGATAGCTAGAAGGAAACATCAAGAATAAAGATGGGGTTAGAAGGAAAGCATCAAGAATGAGAGAAGGAAATCTTCAGGAAAATAAAGAATAGAGAATGCAAAAGAGGAATAAAGAAAAGGTCTGAAGGAAACCATCAAGAGTGTGTGTGTCTTTTCCCCTAAGCCCCTCAGACAAAAAAGGCTATACACACCTACTCTGTTTATTTCCCTGTACTGTTGCGGGCTTGTCGCCCGACAGCGATACTACATCATATTCTTTTCCACAGTAACTTTTCACTTAACGTTGTCAGTTTCCTTCAGTTTTTGAAGATGTTGGCCGCAACATTTCCTTTAACTAAAATGGTGTCAATCAGTTCTCTTGTTTGCAAGGGTACTTGTGTTTTCCATTTTATAATGTCATATTCCTGTTTAGTAACTACACTGACCTTTAGAAGACTGCACAAAAATGAAAGGACACACACCAATTGTTGAAAGGGGGCCATTCTACTCATCTGATTAATGACAAGTCACTTTATGCCATTCTTCCGTCTGTCTGTCCTTTTTTCTTTCCTCTTCAGCACTAGGGAGCTGACACAATATTATTCTGTAGCTCTCTCCAGTAGTCAGGGTTTGACACTGACTTATCCATATTACCGTTTCCCAAGCAGCTCTAACCATGGGTGTGTTCCACATGACTGCATCTTCCGAAGAACTTTTGCCAGGTCCAAATACACAATTGTAGGGTCAGCATTTTCTTCTCCTGGAGTGTTTGAATTTGACAACAGTTGTTCAGGAAGAAGAGGATATCCAGATTGAATCTTATCAACAAACTCTTGTCCTTCCATGCAGATCAAGAACTTACACCTCGGAAATTATTTGACATGGTCTACCCATGGGTCATGTCCAGATTCCCAAAAGGCAAGCCACCGTCATAATAAAAGCCTTTGACATCATCAGGGCAATCCAGAGAATAAGCTCAAGCACTCACAGCTTCTTGGGCTGAACTGGAACATTATATGCCCAAAACAGAACATTCTCATTCAAGTGGAATGTGACTGCACACCCAGATTTGAAATACTACCTCAGTGTTTCTAAACAATTTTCCAGAAATTGACAGTTGGGAAAATGTCTCCTGTGTTCCAAAATAACATCACTTTTCATTTCCAGTTACTGAGATCCCCATGGCAGGTAAAACAGGCTGCCCCATCTTCAGGTTCTACATAATAGAAGCCAGTCTCTAGCCAGCTCTAAAGATGATCAAAAGCCGCCCAACAGTCACATACAGTAATTAAATAATCTGGAATCTTCAGTACTCATTGCATAGCTAAAGGGTATCCTCTGAATGTTCTCATTCTCATACTATATAGGGTTGACAGAACACTAAATACCAAGGTTCCATGACAACATGCAGTTCCTGGATAGGGACAGTGAATTAAAGAAGTGCTCTATTTATTTGGCTTCACGTTATCTAGAATTCCTTGATGTTTTACTAAGTAGTTTTGCTTCTACTTTACTTCTAAGGCCTTAGTGATAGCATGAAGGACTGGCAATCTATACATCACCAGGTCTTGAGATTCTCAGCAAGTTTACTACTTAAGAAATTTGAGGCTTCTACACAGAGACAAATAGCCAAACGAATGGAAACACATGAACTATGAACAAAAGGCCCCCAACTGGATCAGGCCCTCTGAATGGGTGAGACAGTTGATTGGCTTGATCTGTTTGGGAGGCATCTAGGCAGTGGTACCTGGTCCTGTGCTCATTGCTTGAGTTGGCTGTTTGAAACCTGGGGCTTATGCAGAGACGCTTGGCTCAATCTGGGAGGAGGGGACTGGACCTGCCTGGACTGAGTCTACCAGGTTGATCTCAGTCCTTGGGGGAGGCTTTGCCCTGGAGGAGGTGGGAATGGGGGATGGGCTGGGGGGAAGGGGAGGGGGGCAGGAGGGGGGAGAACAAGGGAATCCATGGCTGATATGTAGAACTGAATGGTATTGTAAAATAAAATAAAAGGAAAAAAAAGAAATTTGAGGCTTCTAAAGGGTAGTTACTGCAACCTATCAGTAATTAATCTATCTCAACACTTGAATTTGACCATACTGCCCTGCTTGAATTTTCCCACTTCAGCATTGGTCTTTGATTTGTGCTACCTGGTGTGCTGGCCCAGATACCTGATCTGTGAGTTTTCCCACTTCAACATTGGTCTTTGATCTGTGCTACCTGGTATGCTGGCCCAGATACCTGGGGTTTGTGCCAGTTGTTGAGTGCATGCCAAATGGCCATCATCAAATATAATAAACTGAACTAACTATCTTGAGAAAAGAGTAGGTGTACAGGTTGCGGCTTATTATACCGTGGTGTAGAACCAAGTCTCTAGAAGACACAAGATTCAGAAAATTCAGGCGGAGCCTTATGCTATGGGGTTTTGATTGCAAAAACACTAGTTCCTCTCTGGCATGAATCAAAAATTTGGATCCAAGCCTTGAGGTTGCAGATGTTAGATATGCAGCTTGAACTACCTCCTCAGCATTCTTATGGGCTTGAATTCTTCAAGCAGCCTCCAGCCCTGGCTGATTTCTAGAGAACTCTGCAGATCTCCAGATTCAATAGCCCCTAGGATTTAGCCTACAGGAATTCATCCCAGGCAAGTTAACCACAGACTTTCACTGTTCTTTACTCCTTCATATATTTTCAACACACATTTTTAAAGTCCTATTAATTGTGCTTAATTCCATTTCCTTTCATCCAGTCTTTTTTAAAATTTAATTGTTGACATGTTCACAAGAAAAAAAACAATTATTAATTACCTGAAAACACGTAAGGTTTTTTGCAACTATTACTTTTAGATATCAACTTGATGAAATTAATAAATACTTAGAAAACTGAAGGGTTTTGCTGGGGTGTTCTTTAAGGATGTTTTCAGAGAAGACTGACCCATGAATCTGGCGAAGTGGGTAAAGTCCACCCTCTGGTAAGATGGGCGCTATCCAATCAGTTGAGGATCTGTAGAGAATAAACAAAGGAATTTGTTTCTTTTCCTTGTAGAGCTAAGATGTACTCTTCTCCTGCCTATAGACATCACAACTCCTGTATTTACATTCCAGGACTTTCATTATTAATTACTTTCGACATTCAGTTTTAGACTGTCACTTTCACCACCAGCTTCCCTGGTTCTGAGCCTTCAGGAATTAGATTGAACCATCTAGTAACATCCAAAGTCTCCCGAGGCTAGTTATAGGGCCTCAAAAAATCTTAGTTACATAAGCCAATTCCTCTAATAAATACTCTCTCATCTATTTGTCTGTCTATCCTCTTGGTTCTGTCTCCCTGAGAACATTGACTTATGTAATTATCTCTCACACATGACCTAGGCACATCATATTATTTTATGGTGTAATGCTAGCTCCTTTTGTTTAGCAAAATTTTGAATTGGTTCTTTAGAAAAAATGAACCCACTCTGACTTATAGGTTATAGCTGGTCTCCTGTCTATAAAAGCACAATATTTACAACTTATGCATGTGCATGTCCCTTGAAAGTTTTTGCCCTTGTTTGCCCTTTCTTTTAGGATTATTACACATTTGCATGTGTCCCCACACCTGTTCCGAGTAGAAAACTAGCGCCTTCCAGGGCTTTTGTCCTATATAGCATTTTTCTGAGCCTTTCTCCAGAATGTGGCACAGTCTCTTTGACTGTGATGGCATTGCCATCCAGAAATACCAAAGCTCTTTTGCCACCATAAATCCTAGGCAGAATGCAAACTTATTTGTTCTTGAGAGAGCAGTACAATCCCATCATTGGTTTTGTGATCAGACCACAATTCTGTTAACAGGAACCTCATTTATTGCCTGTGGAAATGCAAATTAGTATAGCCATTCTGATAACTGTTTACTACTTTCTTTTAATAACTAATTCATGCATTTACCATGCAATCAACAGCAACATTCCTGGGCATTTATTGCAGAGAAATGAAAATCTGTAAACACATAAACACTCTGCAACCTACACACAAATGTTCAAAGCAACACTATTTGCCATAGTCCTAAACTGGAAACAATTAAGATGTTACATAATAGGAGGAAAGTTAAACAAACTATGATATGTATATGCTCTGGAATGCTGTTTCAAAATAATGGACCTGCAAAAACATGGAACAATTGCAAAGGTTTTCTACTGAGTAAAAGGAAATCTTAAAATGTTGTATAGTAGTTTACATAACACCATCAATGATGATATTGTGAAGACAGAAAAATATTTATTCTTCCAGAGGTGGGGTTAGTGGGGCCTGTGTTGGGTAATCTGTGACTGAAGATTGGCATTAGGGGACCTGTGCCATGATGGTTCTGTAATGGTTCTGTAAATGTTCTGTGGCTGTAATGGTCACACACATCTATATGTATGATAAATGGAATAGAAAGATACAAGCTCTGGGACAATGCCAGTTTTCTGTTTCAACACCAGATTGTAGTTATTAAAAACACAGCCATGGGAAAAAAAACTGAGAAGGTCCTCAGGAGAGCTCTCTTTACTATTTTCCCCAAATTTTTTCTCAATATATAATTATTTTAAATTTTTAAAAACTAGTAAATACATTTAATAGCCTTGTATCTATTTTTAATTGAATTTTGAAGTTTAAAACTTATCACATCTTATAATATAGCTTAGTGTATGAAGTCAGCCTAGGCTAAGGAGACCTTGTTCCTGCAAAAAAAAAAAATCTAATAAACCCTCTTTTTGTTAACATTTACTAAACACAATGGTAATTTTTTCCTTTTGCAGAGCAAAATATATATTCATTCCTTGGGTTCTACTCCTCTAGAGAACCCTGACTAGTTCAACATATGAAGAATATGTTATTTCCAAACAGCAGTCAAATATTGTCTATAATTAAGTATATACTTCAGCCAAAGACATATATATACTACTCCTGTGTCCTGAGACTCACTTTAATGTTCACAAAGAAAGGGGTGTGTCAGTAATTAGTTTTCCAAGTCTAGCATCTCCTCCCACCAGAACTATTCTTTGACATCTCAGACAAAGCTCATGTCATCCTTGAATCTGTGGCTGAAGATGCCCCCCGGCTCTGTGTACCACCCAGTTGGTGAGAGGTTGAGGTGGGAGTGACTCTGGGTACACAGTAAAGCATTCACCACAAGCAGGACAGCTGCCCTTAGGAGTTGTTCTAGAAGTGTTAGCCTTTGGCTGGCATCCGGAAACTTAGCTGGTCAATAGTTTCCTCCCATGTTATAAAACTTTCCTTAAATGATAAGACTGGCCCACGGCACCTGAACTCTACAGTGTGGTTTGAGCTGAATACCTATTTTCCTTTGGGAGGCTGGAACTTTCCTAACTGCTAAGCAGAAAATGATTTTGTGTCTAGTTCCAATAAAACCTCAGGCATTTAGCCTTTGTTTGCTACACTGCCCAGAACACAACACAACACACAGTACACATCGAAGCTGATTTCTAGAATGGTGAGTTCTACACTGTTCCAAGGGTCAGGACTTTGGGAGCTTAGATCTGATCTCCTCTAAACTGTGCCCAGACTCCTTTGCCTTCCAGATTACATCTTGTATTATTTCCATGTGACAAATCTTGGGCATAGCAAGGATAGTCTTAGTCCTGTGCGCCATTCTAGTGAATCACCAAACATGAGAGTAGTGGCGGCGATAACCACACTGGTGCCAATCATAAATCTACCCTAGGTCCACTGCTGCTCTAGCCGTGACCTCAGCCTCCCCTTCTTAGTCTCTTGCTCCGTAGAAGATCATCCAGAGCCCTTCTCACAACTGGTAGCATTCTTCTCCTTTCGCTTTGCTCACTGAGTACTTCTGTAAATTCAACACCTCTGTCAGCCCCATTTCAGGCAACTTTCAAAAGCCTCTGGCCCATTGAGGGTATTTCTTTTCCAACAGCCATGATGTAAAATTATTTTTTCTATACAATAAACTCTTGGACTGGGGAGGTGGCTCAGTCCACAAAGTGCTTGTCACAAAACCTGAGCTCCAACCCCAGAAGCCAGGTTTTACAAACAAATTTCAAAAGTATTTTGAACACTTATCCCAGAGCTTGGGGGGGCGTGGAAATAGAATGATTGCTAAGAAAAGCCAAGGTGCACAAGATATATGCAAATACATGTGTATATCCTTACATATATGTGCATACTGCTTCAATAACTTTTATTAGATTGAGTGATTAATTACCATGTAACACTTTAGCATGGAAAATTATAGTGTCAAAATATTTGAGATACAAAGAAGTAAGCATAAAGTGTTGTTAGTTATAGCCATTGGTAGATCTATTAATTGAAGGTGGAAAATATGAAATTACAGGTAAAGCAATGCACACAATTCTGCAAATTGAGCTGAAATCAACACATGCATCCAATGCTGTATTAGTTACTTTTCTATTGCTGTGATAAAACATCGTGACCAAGGTAACTTACAGAAGAAAGGCTCTATTTGGGGCTGACAGTTCCCGAGGGACAGGAGTCCGTCACTGTCATGGTTGGGAGCACAGCAGTGGGCAGAGGGCGTGACAACAGTGATGCTGCACAACAGCTGGGCGCTCCCTGGAGATGCTGGAAGGGTTTTGAAACCTGAAGCTTACCCCCAGTAACACACTTCTTCCAGCAAGGCTACCCCTCCTAATCCTTCCCAATCAACACTCAAGTGCTCAAGACTTACAGAGGGTGTCACATTCAAATCACCACAAACACCAACTCCATTGGTAGATACTGTGGGTGATTTCTACATACTGTGGTCAGACTTTCCTGCCAGCTCCCAAATAATGACATGGAGACTTATTATTAATTGTGAAAGCTCGGTCTATAGCTTAGGCTTGTCCCACTAGCTCTTATAACTTAAATTAATCCATTTATATTCACTTACATTTTGCATCATGGCTTTAACTCTCTTCCATCTTGCACTTCCTGTTTCCTCTCCATGTCCTCTGACATCTCCCCTGTGCCTAGATTCATCTCCCCTTCCTCTCTCTCTGCCCAGAAGTCCCACCAACCCTCACTTGCCTAGCTATTGGCCATTCAGCTCTTTGTTAAACCAATCAGAAGATGCCTTTGCAAAGACACATCTTCACAGTGTACAAAAAGATTATTCCACAACATCATACCAGCAAATAATTTGCAATGCCTTTGCAAATGCGGTCTTATCTAATAAAACATTTCTAATGTCCCAAATGAAGCATATATGATTCAGTGAAACAGTCTATGGAAAGAGCACCTCATCTGCATTAAACAAATCTATCAAATATAACTATCAAAAATATTTCGGTTAATTGTTATATTCTTGGTGGACTTCTGATTACCTATGTTAGAATCTATATTCTATCACTACCTGACTATGTGATGAGGGCATGAAGCTTAACCTTCTCTTTGCTTTGGTTTCCTCCTGAGTAGAACTGCAGCAGTGCCTGGAGAGCTGGCTCAGCCAGTAAGCTCTCACAGAGGTCCTGAGTCTGATTCTCACAAGCCATGTTGGGGGGTTCAGAACTGCCTGTAACTCCAGCAGCTCCAGGGAGATTTGACATCTTCGGCCTCCAAAGTCACCCATGCATGTCCAAACACAGATATACATGCATACACATAATAGTTATAAATAAAGAATAAAGTATTTTTTGAAAAGAATTGCCAAGAACAACACTTAACTCCGAGAGTTGTTGTGATAATTAAATGTATTAATGTAGGTAAAGTGTTTTAAATAGTTCCCGAGACATATAAAATATATGTAAGTTTTAGTTATAATTGCCATTTCACACTAAGAATGCAGAGGATGTAGACTGTACTCCCATTTCATCCCTTTGAGTAACTTTTGACAAATCACTCAAAATCTTCCTGTGAGTTGAAGGAATGGAGGTGATGACTCCAAAACCTATCCAATTCTCAAAGTTCAAATACTTCAAAGAATTCTTTTTATTAGAATACTGCATTCCTCTAATTCTCTGAGCACTTCACCCTAAAATTCACCATATAGACTATATTGTTTATATCAGTCATTTGTCACTTCTTTTTGCCTTGTGAATGTGCTCTTTACCCAGCCCCAATAAATAACTTTCGGAACAAAGGGCTACTCTTTCCTCTTTGTACAAATCAAATATTGATTCTTCATTCCACCCTAATGCATGTGTTGAGTAGATGCCAAGCTCTCTTCTAATGAGGCATTGGGGAAAGAAACAAAACCAAATGTCTGATCTCAAAGAATTAGTACAGTAGACCAACCAATAAAATGCTCTTGCAATATGTTATGGTTAATGTAATAATAGAAGATGAAGTGGTCAAATACACTGTGGTAGTACACAGAAAATATCTTCAGAAGAAACACGTACTAGATCTTGAAAGCTATGTAGTTCCCCAGAAACTAAAAAGAAGTAACCCTCTTATTATAGTGTCTCATGCATAAATGATGAAGTTATGATATTGAGATTTGATACTTATACTCAGACAATAAAGGTTTTAGTCTCCCTAAAGTGGGTACCCTTTTTTGTTAGTTATCTGACATTAATATATGTCTTCAAATATCTCTCTTCATCATGACCAATTCATTACCAAATCATCTATATTATTTTTCTTTCATTGAAAATTATTTAATTATTATATATAGTAAAAGTATATAGCATGATCTTATGTTGTTTGAATCTTAGAAGGCCTTTCAATAAAAAACCCAGAGCCAGATATTGGGGTGAAAGCTGAAAGATCAGAGAAGCAGAGCAAGCCACAGCCAACCTCACCTTGCCAACTCCTCAATGGATCCTGTTTCCCCGAATCCTCAGACTGAAAGCCTCTGAGCCCTCACCCGAGAGGGTCTCAGCTGAACTGCCTTAGTTTCTCTCTCCTCGTGCCTTATATGCTGATCACCACCCAGCTATGTCACTTCCTAGGAATAAAGGCGTGTGTGCTTCCTGGTACTGGGATTAAAGGTGTGTGCCACCATTGCCTGGCTTTCTTTCTAGTGTGGCCTTGAACTAACAGAGATCCAGACAGATCTCTGCCTCCCTAGTGATAGGATTAAGGGTGTGTGCCACTACTGCCTGACCTCTATGTCCGCTGATCCTCAGGCAAATTTATTAGAGTACACAATATATCACCACAGTCTTAAATATATGTGTGTGTATTTATATGCAAATATACATATATATAAAACTATGCCATATACTTTTACCATATACAAGAATTAAATTTATATTTTTTCTATATTATACATATAGTACACTAATTAGCTCAGTTAATGAACATGTCCATATATAAAATGTCCAATACATAAAATAAATTTTAAAATTATATATATATGTATGCATGTATACAGTACACTAATTACTATAGCTGAGTCAATTAACATTTAACATGTCCATAATTATCACGAGCCATAGTTACTATACATATATATGTATCTGAGAACACAAAAATCTACTCTCATCAAGGTTCAGGTAAACAATATAGTAACTATAGTCAACATTACATTATAGCCCTAGAATATATCCATCTTTTAACTGGGATTTGTTCCTCTTGGCCAATATTTCCTCCCATCTTTTATGACTGAGATACTGGGAACCACTGTTCTTTTTTTTTTTTTTTTTTACTTCCATTATTTAAGATTCTATAGATAAGCATGATCACACAGCAGGATAATTTCATTCAGTATATGTCTTTATGAATGGTAGAATGGGAATGCTACTTTTTTCTTGAATCTGGTCATTTCTCTACATCTGCATTGACTCCACCCTAGTCCATGCCATCATCATCTATCATTTGGACCAGTTCATTGCTCTCCTCCAGTTGTCCTTGATCAACCATTTCTCTCCTTAAGTATGTTCTTCACACTGTAGTTAAAATGGTTAATTTAAAATACAAATGTCCTGGTGCTGGAGAGATGTCACAGCGGGGAAGAGCTCTTGTTGCTCTTGCAGAGGATCTGGGTTTGACTCCTAGCATGCACATGATGGCTCACAACAATTCATAACTCAGTCTCAGAGGATCTGACCTCTATGAGTATCAAGTACCCTTGTGATGTACACGCATATACAGAGGCAAAACAAGTATACACGAAAAACAAAATAAATAGATCTACTTTTTCAAAATTTTTAAATAATCTCATCTTAAATAATTCAGAATACCAAAATCCTTTCAATGAGAGGTATGCAGTGTCATACATCAATGAAGGTGAGACTTGCCTGTATGGGGGGATGGGGAGAGTGTGTCACTCTATCTTAGGATTCTGTCACCTTGAAGAAAGTGTCATTGTGAGAAGGCAGCCTAGCACAGGTTAGACCTGATGGGAGTAAGTAGAGCATCCATCAAGTGAGCCATTCAGAATGTAATAGGGAATCCAAGGTGGTTATAGAGGGGGAGAGCCAACATGAGTAATGGGAGATGGGTATCATGAAGGAACTCAATGAATAGAGTTATCAAGGATAAGGGAAACCAGGCTTTTCACCATCAGCAAAAAGGGGGAGGAGGATTTGATAAGGGAAAAAAATGATATAGAATAAATACTGAATCACATAGAATTGCGTTGAAATTACTGATATAACATGGTAACACATAAACATGAATATTAGTGTGAATCTACATACAGTCTCTACCTCTGCCTACTAAGACACAATAAATACTACAGTACTAAGGAGTATGCCTTAGATCTTGTAATCAAATAACATTTTCAAAAAACCAAGACTTCTTGGAGAAATAGCTACTGTCAGTGCTGAAGTGGGAAAAGTCCTGGATGGCCTTAAAAAATCCTTTTGTGTACTAAAGCACCCATGCTTAAAGAATGGTAAGATTGATAAAATAACACAAAATCTTATTTTTAAGAATTTCAGCCAGGCGGATCTCTGTGAGTTCGAGGCCAACCTGGGCTACCAAGTGAATTCCAGGAAAGGCGCAAAGCTACACAGAGAAACCCTGTCTCGAAAACCCCCCAAAAAAAAAAAAAAAAAGAATTTCAATTGGCCAAATCTAAAACTACTTAAGTATCTAAATAAATGAGAGTAACAGATTCAATTCATTTCATGAAACAGGAATCCATGAATCCATAAGGATATAATGAGTAAACTGAAAGCTGAACAAGAAGTAGACTATATTTATAGTCTCCAAGTAGCTCCCTACAAAGGACATCTTATTAAATGAAAAATGTAACTTTAGATGGAAAAAATCAAGTTATCTAAGATAACACTACCAAAATGGAAGAAATAAAATTTTGAGACCATCCAATAAGATGCAGTGAGAACACAGTGTCCTTTGTTACATGTCTGTCAAATGTACACAACTTAAATCTAATCATGAAGAACCTTCTGTCAAACCAAAAAAGAAAGGTGTCTATAAAAGAACTTGCCTGTATTCTTTACAAATGTAAAGCCTTGAAATCTAGAAAAAAAAACTAGAAAAATATTTCCCATTAACAGAGTCTAAAGCACTAGTGTGCTAGATGGGGGAAAAAGCTCTTGACTACATCCTTCTATGAAGACTTAATGATGATTGGATAGACAGGAATCTGGTGTTTGTGGATTAGACAATAATAATGTGTTGACACTAACTTCCTGGTTTTAAAGGTTGTGCTTATAAAGGGAAGTAGCCCATCTATGAGAAAATATACACTAGTTTTGGGAGGTAATGGGAGAAATCAACTTACTCCCCAATTAGTGAGAAAAACAAAGTTATTTTTACTACACACTTAATTTTTGTAACTTTGAGATCATTTCCAAATTTAAGCAAAGTCATCATTATATAATAATAGTTCATAAAACTCTTCTTCAGCTTCCCATTGGGAAAAGGGAATTTTTTAAACTATTTAAAGTGAGCTGCAAGATGTTGGGTGGTCTTGACTACTTATCAGTTTTATTTTATTGACTCTTTTGACTTGCTGTAGTCTGTGGTCCTTTTTGTTGCAACATTTTTCCTTCCTAATTATGGATCTTTTTAATAACTAACCGGCTGATGTATCTCTCCATTATCCAATTTCTTGGGGGCAGTTAGTCTTTGCTCACTTTACCAGCGAGATGTATCCTAGAGATGAGAAAATGGTTTACATATTGCTTTAAAACTGCCTGTTGTCTTCTCACTGCCCTCCCTTTTCTAAGCTTTTGTCCTTTGTATTCTCCCTTCAGTGGTCGCTAAATGATCTAAAATGCCACTTCAGTTCCTCACTTTAAAGTCTTACGAAGCTTCCTTTCACCTAAAAGATAAAGTCTGAATGTATTCACTATGGTAACAAAAACCTACTATCTAGCTTTTACTTAATTCTTCAGTTTTCTGTTTTGCTTTTAAATTTATTCTAAGCAGTTTTGGTTCAGAATGGCATAATGATTATCATCACAGACCCCAGAACTTGATTGCTTAGGTATGATTCTCATTTTCCTCAATTTTTAGTTACCCAGTCACCCTCGACTTTGAAATGTATATAATAGTCAGCCGTATCTCGCAAGATTATTTGGAGAACTGAGTTAATGCGTGTGTACTTAGGCCAGTTCCTGGTACATGTCAACAGCTGTCACTTCGGGCTGCTTCTAATATTTCTGCCTTTTGTTCATGATACTTCCTCTTCTTTCCTTTAATTTATTGGTTTTGCATTAGACCCTAAAGTCATAAAATTATTAGCTGACATCTGGTTTACTATCCGAAGACCCATTACCAATTTCTACTTATTCCAAATTACGACCATCAGCTTCAGTCGTTTCCTCTTTCAGGGATTTTAAGTGTAGCTATTTCAATGGTCAAAGTGCGATGACTCTAGAAATGCAGTTTCTGTACCAAATCGAGTAGATGGGAGAGGAGAAATAACTCCGTCAGAAGAACGATTCAGAAACCCAGAAAACCTGTAGAATGCTCACTGTTTGCTGATACACACAATTGTAAATAATTTTATTTCTAGGAAGGGTATTTTTTTTGTTTTGTTACTTTGTTTTGTTGTGTTTTGTTTTGCAATTATTCTGTCCAGTCCCTTGCAAACGGGGTCAGGTCAGGCGAGTTCTCCACTTTCCGCCAAATCTGCCTTTTCCGCGAGACCCACCCCGGCACCAAACCTCCAGACAGGATTCGCAAAGCCGGATCCTTCTTCCCGGGTTTCCCCGTCGCCCTGGCAACGAGACCGGAAGGGGCGGGCTCTACGGCCTTCCTTCCGCCAGCGGCTAGGCTCGGCCGCAGAACCGCTGTGGGCCGCGGCGGGTGCCTCCCTCCTCTCCGGGTAGGAGCGGGAGCCGCAGCCGCGGCCGCGCAGAAGGCCACGTCAACCTAAACCGGCCCGCCCGCCCGCCCCACCCGGCCGGCCGCTGTCCTACCGACTCCCCCCTCCCCTCCCTACCCCACCCTCCACGCCGTTCCCACAATGCCGCGCGCCAGGCCCCGCCCCGCCGGCGCGACCCGAGCGGCGGTGTTGCTGCGGTGCGCGCTTGCAGCCGCCGGCGTCCGGTCCTGCCGGCTCCCGGGTTCGGCGGCCTAAGGATGGGGCAGTAGCTGCGGACGCCGAGGAGGTGGGCGCGGGCCGGCTCCACGCACCGCAGGGGCTTCGGGGAGGGAGGGCGGGCGCCGTCCGCATCCCACCGCCTCCGCGCCGCAGCCATTGTGTCGGGTCCTCGCCTCCCGCACCGCCCCGGCCACCCCACCTCGGCCGGCCACCTTCTGCTCGCACCTCTTCCTCGGGTCTCTTCGCCCGGGTCCGACCTGGGACCTGGGACGCACGCTGGCCAGCCCCTGTTCCCCCCTGCCCTGTCCTTCCCCTCTCCCCGATCCCGCTCTTGGAGAGATGGCAGCATCCATCCTTAACATTGCCTTTACCTTCAGCCTCCTCACCGGCCCTGGGCTGTTCTGTGACCCACGCTGCGGAGGGCCACCCTAAGCCAAGGGACACCTTATCCCAAATTCCTGACTGAGATTTGGTCTTCATTTGTTTTCCTGTCTGATAGTTGGCAGACTGGAGATTTCTGATTTTTCTATCACTATCATTTACAAAGGTATATTTTGGGGGGGGGGAGGTGCGGGGGACGAAAAGGAGGGGTTAGAAGTGAGGTGTGAGGCCCGTTCACGGGTAAGGAATTTTTAGAAACGTATTTGGACTTAAATGAAGAGAATTGAAATTGAGGATGGTAGGAAAGTTAGGTCACACACACACCGAGCATTTTAAGATCTTAAAGTATACTAGTTTAGCTGTGAGGTGAAATTCTGGGGTTTTATCCTTCACAGGCAAGCATGCCTGGTTCTCTTGTTTCTTTCCCTAGTTTTGTTTATTTCAGACATGAGTTTTACAGAAAAATTGCACCGATTTGCAACTATTACCCCCCCCTTTTTTTTTTTATAAAACAATTTCTTCTCTCAGTGCAAACACTTTAGAAGACTTGGGGTGACCTGCTTTGTAACTTACCTAATTTTATACTGTCATTCTTAAGTTACTACGTAAAAGGTACAAACCCCTTGGAAAAGCTTTATGCTTCCTTTTATTTCCCGGAAAGACATCCTCTACAAATGAGATTAGATTAAAAATAAAGTTGAACAGCTTTTGAGATGGAGAAGGAGCTAAAAGAGAAGAGGCATTAGAAAAGGGTAGTGAGCCGGGAGAGGAAGGAAGCACTCCTTGTCCTTATCCTGGTGTGGTGCCCCGCTGGTCACCGCTGGTCAGAACCTTTCTGTGTAAGTACGCTTATGTGTTTCTAGCTAGCTACCAGCACTCATCACCCTTTTCCTGCTCTCTAGAATGATTTAACAAATATGCCTACCTGAATAGAGAGGCAAGGGGGGGTTGCTTCTAAAGGGTAGGACTCAGGGCCATTCACGACGTGACCTCAATGGAGATTGTATTGCTGACTGTGTCACTTGGCAAATTATGTTAGAGCCATTTAGTTTGAAAGTATTTCTAACTGCCTGGTTTGCTCTCTTTAGGTTAACCTTTGGGGGCTGTGTTCTGTGATGCTTGATTGACCCTTGAAGTAATGTGGACAGAGGTTCTCAAATGTGTGTATTATAACCACCGGACCCAGCATTGTATCTTAATGTTCACTTAAAGAAGAACTGGCATAAGAAAGAGAATGGGAGTCTGGTTAAACAAAGATGACTTTATCAGGGACTTGAAGAGGATCAGTCTCTGTCTTCTGATACTGTATGTGGTTGTGGTAGTGGGCACGGATCAGAATTTTTACAGTTTACTTGGAGTGTCTAAAACTGCAAGCAGTAGAGAAATAAGACAAGCCTTTAAGAAATTAGCACTGAAGTTACATCCTGATAAAAACCCGGTAGGTGAAATTTCTTTTTCGGTATCAGCTTATTTTACTATGTCTTGATACTTATTTAGTTATTTTTCAATAAGCACTTGAAATGCTTAAGAATAATGTCAAAAATTATATTTGGCAACTGGAGGAAGAGCATTTGCCTGACATGCACAAGGTTCAAGGTTTGATTCCCCGCCACCTGAAACTAATAGTTCACCTGTCATACTAAAACCAGAAGCAAAGTGCAGTGATTTTGTCAAAATCAAATGCAGTTACCTCTTCTCTATAAACTGATTTCCAACAGAAGACATAAGGATGTTAACTCCAAGCCTTGTCTTTGAAACAGTGTTCATATTAACAATAGAGACAAATATTCCCTTACAACTCAAAAGAGTCTTACAGAATTGACAGTAGTAGCTAATCACAGTGTGATTTAACTTTCACTGTTATTTTCCATACACAGTTCAAACTTTTGACTTAGAAACTTACAAATTAAAACTTGAGAGCTCCAAATGTATTTCAGTTTGTAACGATTTGATTGTGTACCCAAGAGTCTTTAAAAACAAATTTGTTTTGAATTTTATGGTATTTAAATTTTTTTATTAATTTTTAGCTTATCATGAATGAGGACATGATGGAGATAATTTTGTAGGTAGAAAACTTTATATAAATGAGGTCATTTTATCCTAACTACATAAAGCTGAACATCATAAACTCTTAGTTGGTTATCTTTCCCAAAATATTATATTTAGGGATTTGTTGTTTTTCAAGTTTTTGTTTTAAAATTTCTAGGTGTGATTTACAGAAGCCAATTCTATGAAACAGTAAAACAGTAACATTTTTCAGTCCAGTTTTGAATTGTTATTCTGGTATTATTTCTTATTTAATAAACTGGTAGATTGAAAGATACACTTTATGGTTGGCCTCAAATGGGAAAATGGCATGCATACCTATTTATCCTTGTTACAAAAGTAACACATTTTAAAGTAAAGACTTCAAGAGTCCATTAGGTTTTTTTCTTAGTGGCTTTTTTTTTTCTCACCAATTTTAGAAGGGAATTACCAATCTTTATCCATTTTTCATCTTATTTGGAAACTTTATACAGTAACGAGAAACTGGTTGCCAGAACTGTCAAACTTTTGAATAGTGCATTCTGATTTCCCTTACTTAGGCTTCTTCTGAAATTATGCTTCCTTAGAAATACTTCCTGATTTCATCTTGATGATTCATGTCATATTGGACTGCCCTTTTTTTTTTTTTTTTTCTGTTGATATCTAGTATTCAGAAATCTGGGATCAGTTAAATCTGTATTTCTGAAGAGATTCAGATTGTATATTTGAAATAACTGGTGTGTCTTAATATTTTTTAACAGAATAACCCAAATGCACATGGTGATTTTTTAAAAATAAATAGAGCATATGAAGTACTCAAAGATGAAGATCTACGGAAAAAGTATGACAAGTATGGAGAAAAGGGACTTGAAGATAATCAAGGAGGCCAATATGAGAGCTGGAGCTACTACCGTTACGATTTCGGTAAGGCGCATGCTCCTCGTGAGAGCTGTCCTGTCTCCTCCCTCCCTGTGCTGGGATTTGAACTGTCTTCAGACCCAAGTTTATTTTTTAATACAAGTAAAAAAAAAAAAGTTAGTTTTGTTCTGCTGTTTAATTTATATATATATAGTTCATATATGTCACTTTGAGTAGCTCTCTTTAATTTACTCTGAAGTTGAGTTGAAAAGGTAAGTCAGTTGGTATATAGAAATTACTGTACATATATGAAAGTGTATTGGTCAGATTATGCTTAATACTTTCATATATGGTTCCTCTTAACTTAGCAATGTGTTTTGTGCTGTATATTACATTAGAAGTTAAATATTGAAGCCTTTCAAAACTTTGAAGAGCATGAAGAGTATGTTCCAACAAAAGCTAAACTTTCTTGTAAGCGTAATGGTAGCTTGTCTGATAGAAACACTGTCCTCCTGGCGCGGCACCTTTGTTGATCCTGGTTTTACATGTTGACAGGGGTAGACAAGGAAAGCCAGAAGAGAGGGAGACACAAAAGAAGGGGAAGGAGGAAGTAAAGACAGTCGCATCACAGCCAGTGTTTCCTGTTATCACTAGTTTGCTTCAAATGCAGACCAAGAACTGGTGTTGCTTTTTTATTAGACTAAAGAAAGTAGTTTAAATTTATTTCTATAGTGTGCTCAAGACTTGATATACTTTTGAAAATAATGTATTCCCTACAGACTTTCACCAGCCAGACCTGGCTTACTACTTGCTTACAAAGAAAATTTTATTAGAATACAGTTCTGCTCATTTGCTACATATTATCTATTACTTCTGTAAGACTTTAAGGGTAGAATTGAGTATTTGTGTTTAAAAACAAAACCAAAGAAACCCCATAAAAACTGTGCCCTATAATCCCCTATAAAGTCCCAAATATTTACAAGTGGCCTTTGTAGAAAAAGTTTGTTATCTGTTGGTGCTATATATCCATTGTAAATGTTACTTGGGTGTTTTAGGTAGCAATGAGAATTTTCCCACATTGAGTTTGACCACAGTAAATAAAACTTTTATTCACTACTAAATATGTGCCTCTGCAAATCTTATAATCATTGGATTTTAAGCAATATAACATTTTAAAGTGATAACATGTAGTAAACACTTAATCTGAATGAGTTCTGTAGTTTAATAATTAATGTAACTTTCTGTGGTTTTGATATTGTAGCATGTCATCTTTAGGAGGAGTTAGGTGAAGGATACATAAGAATTTGTGCTGTTTTTGCAACTTCTAGTGAGTTTGTGGTTATTTTTAAAAAGTAGCAAAACAAGGGGGTTGGAGAGATGACTTAGCAGTTAAGAGCACTAGCTGCTCTTCCAGAGGACCTGGGTTCAATTTCTAACACGCATATGGCAGCTCATGACTTGTCTGTAACTCCAGTTCCAAGGGATCTGACACCCTCATATAGACTTATATTCGGGTAAAACACCAGTGCACATGAAATAGAAGTAAATAATGTGTTTTGAAAAGTAGCAAGACACAGAGGTTTCATATGGGAAATAAAGGAGGTGATTAGGAACCTCTTCATACATCCCATTAAGTGATTAGGAGCCTTACCTATTCTGTGATAGGACTTATCAAGTCATTATCAGTCTTGAAATGAGTCATCAGTAGTGATAATTACTGTTGGTTTTTCTTTTAATTTGATGTGTATTGTTCAAGTTTGAAATTCAGTATAACTGATTTTTTATACCTAAGGCAAACATGAATAATATTTTATGTGGTGATTTATTTTTATGAAGAAATTTTAATTGTATGATTTTTATCCACTTTTAAAATTAGGTATTTACGATGATGATCCTGAAATCATAACATTAGAAAGAAGAGAATTTGGTAAGTTTATGGACATATGACTTCCTGAAAATAGTGCAAATCACGTCTCTTACCCAAAACTCATAAGTCTAAATGTAATCAAAAGTTAGAAATTGTTCAGATTTTTAAAAAGGAACATGATGTATATGGTATATTAAACTATTCAGAAAAGCATGTGGACCATTGTTTCAAAATAAAAACACCAGTATAGGCTAGATCAGTGGTTCTCAACCTGTGGGTCATGGCCCCCTTAGGGAGTTGATGGCTCTTTTCACAGGGGTCACCTCAGACCATCTGCACATCAGATACTTACATTATAATTTATAACTAGAAAAATTACAGTTATGAAATAGAAACAAAAATAATTTTTGGTTGGGATCACCACAACGTGAGGAACTCTATTAAAGGGTCACAGCATTAGGAAGGTTAAGAACTATTGGGCTAGAGAGATGGCTCAGTGGTTAAAAGCACTTTTGCTCTTGAAAAGACCTGTTTTCAATTCCCAGCACCCACATGGTATCTCTCAACCATGTTTTAAGGAATTCGACACTTTCTCCTGACCTCTACAGGCATCATGCACCCATGTGGTGCACATGCAGGTGAAACTATGTGTATACATAAAATAAAATTCTAGAAACACTAATACTTCTTAGTGTTTAACAAAATGCCTAAGTATGAATACCAAGTAAAAATAGAAATAATATGCAGTTCAGGTTTAGAGTCCATGTTATTTTGCTACATACTTGCAACAACAGAAAAAGTGCAGTTTCCATCTTTGAGATAAGTGTGGTTATTGTGGAAGCAGATTTAATTTTATATGTGACTTATGTGAAAATTCCCTACTCCATTCCCATTGCATTTTAGGGCATTAGAAAAATCAGATTAGAATCTTCTACCTCCACCTTTCTATAGCTATAATAATTTTTTTCTACTTCATGTACATGTGTGTGATATGTTTATGTGTGTGCCTGTCTCTGGGAGGGGATTTGGGGGGGGTGTGCGTGCATGCATGCATGTGCCACTGAAGTTGAACCGAGGGCCTTAAGTTTGCTAGGCAAGTACTCTACCTCTTCTGTTCTACTTCAAAACAGTAAGTTGTGCTCAGAAAAGTTCCAGTTTTCTTTTGCTATGTTATGATAACATTTAATTTAGAAAACTAAAAATGCTAATTGCAAAAAAGATATGCTTCTTTTGTGTTATTATAAAAGATGTGGTACAGTTACTAGATTTCTAAGTAGAGTCCTTTCTATGCAGGAATGCCTTTTGTTCTCTAAATTTTATTATAGGTGACTTCTGGTATAAATGGTAGCTAACTATTTAATATAGTGCCATTTTAAGTTGTGTATATGAACACTTCAACATCTTTCCTACAAAAGAAATAGGGGAATTTGGTTTATCGCTCGATAACACTAATACCTATATCACAGACTGTATGTGGTTAGGTAGCGCCATAGCTTCTCCTATGTGGTTCTGACTCTGACTCATCTCTAAGTGTTTTGTGAAGCAGTGTGGTTAGAAAACAGGAAACTTTCATATAGAATCAGAACTAAACCAAATCTGCAACTGGCTGCTCTGTGAGACCACCTAGAATGAGACTTTACTAAGTTTTATATTGCAGATGAGTTTATACATTTTCAGACGTCATTGTGTAAAAAAGACCTCCTAATTAGGTCACTTAGAACCCCATATGGTAGTTTTAAATTCAGCCATGAAACCTTAGCAATAATTCAGAGATAGTTAACTAAAACTACACTGTTCTTCATGCAAGTAGACTAAGATAAGATGATCCTGACACTTCAGTTCAAGAAGCATAGAGATCTTGGGCCATAGTGGCGCACGCCTTTAATCCTAGCACTCGGGAGGCAGAGGCAGGAGGATCTCTGTGAGTTCGAGGCCAGCCTGGTCTACAGAGTGAGATCCAGTACAGGCACCAAAACTACACAGAGAAACCCTGTCCCGAAAAACCAAAAAAGCGGAGAGAAGATGACAAATGTGGGTTATAGAACTAATTTGTGTTTGGACAAATGTCACCAGTGGGCTTGCTTGTGAGTTTCTGTTGCCATTTTTTTCTATTGGTTTGAGTTATTTCATCTTTCCATAAATAATTATAGGGTCATTTTTAAGTGAGTTCTGGGGAGAGTCCTCAGCACACTGAAATGAGCTCCGTTCTGATAGAACAAAATAATGCAGATGCTGTGTTGTGGTCATGCCCCAGTTCATCTCTATTTGTAGAACCCTTCTTCTGTACCTTATGTCCTTTTATCTTTCTAGCTGATTAATCCATTGAAGTCTCTGCCCAGTTCCTTGCCTCTCAAGCATCTCTTTTGCTAGTGGCCAGCACTGGCTCTGATTTCCACCTTCCCATATATTGACATTGGGGTGCTTTACACCTCTCTGAGGTTTTCAACATGGGTCTCTTATATTTTGTCCAGTTTTCCAGTTGTTGTTAGTACTGGGAAATTTAGTCCAAATTACATAGTTCACTTTTACCAGGAAAGGAACCCCAAATATCCGACTGAATACAGAAAGGACAAAAGTAGTTAGTAAGCTCTGATTTCAAAGCTGTAATGTTGTCATCTTTTCTTAAAAAGGAATCACATTTTCTATTAAGCGTAAGCACATTGTCTTTTTATATGTCACAGTACTATAGTATATCAGTTGTGATCAAGTTCTAGGTTGTATTTGAAAGGTAGAAAACACCTCACCAAATAAGGCTACAGTTGAAGCATTCTTTTGAAAACGGCTCAGGAAAGAGGAACTCAAGACAGTACTGCATTTTCTGTACCAATAGAAGCTATTGTACAGATATTAATAGATAGTCTGGTTCTGTGATTTAAAAGAAATTTGCATTTTTAAATATATACTTACTCTGTTTTAGGTTACTGAGTTATATAAAAGCATTTCATTGTACTATCTTACTGCACTCTTAAAAATACTTTTGGTCCATGAGCCGGGCGATGGTGGCGCACGCCTTTAATCCCAGCACTCGGGAGGCAGAGCCAGGCGGATCTCTGTGAGTTCGAGGCCAGCCTGGGCTACCAAGTGAGTCCCAGGAAAGGCGCAAAGCTACACAGAGAAACCCTGTCTCGAAAAAACCAAAAAAAAAAAAAAAATACTTTTGGTCCAGCACAGTGGCCTACCCTGTGACCCCAGCTACATGGGAAGCTGAGGCAGAATGACTAGGAGTCAATAAGTGAAATGAAAATGTATTTTTAATCTTACTACTCAGTAGGCAGTGCAAACTGAACAATACTTATAGCAAAGATTAGAAGTGTTTATGACTCAAGGATACACACAGCACTAGATACTCCATCACATGTGTTTATAACTGATAAGATGATCGCTTTTTCTATTTCAGTTTTCATTAACTCTATTGATAAAGATTTTTCCCTGAATTAATACTGGTTGCCGGCCTAAGCCAACATGCCATGTCTCCTGAGTCAGTTTCCGCATCTGTGACCGGCACTGGCCTCACACAGGTCCTTGCTGCTGGTGGTAGAAGAGCTTTCGTCTCAGCTCGGGCTCTCCGCTATAGCTCTCAGGTGCACAGAATGCCATAAGCCCTGGCTGTCACCTGATGGGCTACCCCATATGTGGTTCACGACCACAGTTTCCCTGCAGGGCAGCTGCTTATTCAAGCCTACGCTTAGGAGGGGGTTGTACGAGTTATATGGACTCGACATTTGAGAAGCAGCACTACTGCTTACAGGAAAAACCACAGGAAATAAGCTCACTATGGAATATTTAGGACTGGTGGTTTTTTTGTTTTTTTTTTTTTTCATTCTGGTCTTAGCAAAACCATTTGTGATTAAAATGTGCTTTAACCTTTAATAAATCGTTGTGTTCTATGTGCTTTCAGATGCTGCTGTTAATTCTGGAGAACTGTGGTTTGTAAACTTTTACTCCCCTGGATGCTCACATTGCCACGATTTAGCCCCCACTGTACGTATGTTTAATGTCCCAGCTATTAAAGCCTTTTTATAGTTGATGTATTATTTGGCTTCCTTTTTTTCTTTTAATAATTTGTTGGAAATTATTTGTATTAGTCAATGTAGCCATCAGATCATTATCAAATACATTTTCCCATAGGTTTTATTTAGTAAGACTTCCCTCCTTTAAGATTATGTAGAGTGAAGTATGTTCAAAAGAAGAAACGTTACCAGAGAAATGCTTGTTTTCTTTTTCTATCATAGTGGAGAGAATTTGCTAAAGAAGTGGATGGATTACTTCGGATTGGAGCTGTCAACTGTGGCGATGATCGGATGCTTTGCCGAATGAAAGGAGTCAACAGTTACCCCAGCCTCTTCATCTTTAGGTCTGGAATGGTAAGGGATGTTTCCACTTTTAAGACTTTATAACAAGTGAAGTACTAGAGAAAACACGATGTAAACTTTTAGACTGCTTCTTGCTTTTTCTTATTTTAGGAGGTAATGTATAATAAACATTTTGTATTCTTTGTGAAACTTCTCAGGGCCATCAGTTTCTGCATTACAGGATATTTAATGCAGATTACAACGTATTTTAGGTGCTGCCTCATGAGATAGAAGGCTCTAACATCTTTCTTTTCCCCAATTTCCAATAATGAAACTGAAGCTAAAATTGTTACCAATGGTATTAAAAGCAGTATTCTATACGATCTGTACTGTTGGGGTTCTCCAAGTATCATTTGTAAATACATTGTGTTGTTAAAAAGTAGAACTTCCAGCATTATTCAAAATGGTAAACTGGTAGAGTTTTAAAATGAAAAAGTAAAAGATGTTTATGTAAACCAACAGGCTGCAGTGAAATATAATGGAGACCGGTCAAAAGAGAGCTTAGTGAACTTCGCCATGCAGCATGTCAGGAGCACAGCGACAGAGTTGTCGACGGGTAATGATTTTCCTCATTTGCTTGCTTCTCAGGGATGGTTTGAATTCACAATGATAGTTTTACATTTGGGTCATAATAATGAAGAATTGAAGTATCTTTCTGTGCTTCTTAGAAAGGAATTGTCCTTGCTGTGGTTCCTGCTGACCTGTACACTGAACAGGCTAGTTCTGTTTGCATAGACTAATAGAGTTCAGGTGTAGAGGGGTGTGAGCTGGGAGGTCAGGGCTTCCTTTAATACTACTGACTCTCAGCACTGCATTGTTGATGCCATGGCTACAGGCAGAAAGTTCATTTCAAGTTCACAAACACTTCAAATGATAGCTTTTAATTCATCCAATGAAGTATTCATGAGACAGAGTTCCTAGCTAGAGGGATGCCTTATTCATTCATTCTGCACCAACTATGTGTTAGAAACTGTGTTGAACACTGTATTTGTAGTAATAGAGTATATGTAATCCCAGCCATCAGCAGCTTCACTTCAGTGAGCAGGATACCAGTGAACAACTGAAATGCGGTCCAGTAGCTTTTATGATTAGAAGTCAAGCATAGAGAAGCATAAAGGTGTGAAGCAACCCAATTGAAGAAAAGAGGAGAGGTTAGAATGTGCTTCTTTACAGAAAATGCAAGTAATTTCTTATATGATCAAGTAGGAAGGCTTCAGAGAGCACTGGGCATTTGGGAATTAGCAGTTCTTGACAAATCTCAAAGACAGCAATGGAGTGGGTGGGTGGGGCTTGTGTGGGAAGAACATGGCTGGCCAATAGTTAGGCAAAGCTCAGGTCATAAGAGGCATGACTTACCTGTTTGTATGTTCTCAAAATAATCAGTATGTCTTAAAAATAATGGGTAATAGTTAGAGAGGATTGGAAGTAGTTAAGTTTGGAAAGAAAGAAGTAACTTTTGAAAGAGTGTTTTCATTATTCAGTAAGAAGTACTCAGAAATTTTATTTTCTTTAAAGGAAATTTTGTTAACGCCATAGAAACTGCTTTTGCTGCTGGTATCGGCTGGCTGATCACATTTTGTTCTAAAGGAGAAGGTAATTTTGTCGTTTTGTTAGGATAAAAAGACTGGTATCTAAATTTCGGGGATAGTTTATGCTACTGTACTTGATTTTTTTTTTCTGTCAGTAATCAATCAGTTACTTCAGCGTACGATTTAAGTCCCAAATTACAAACATTTACTAAATGTATATATCTTTGATTCTTTACACATAACTGGTAATGAAATTAGTGATGTGTAAATGTTTATAATTTCATGTTTAGGGGATGAGTTTTTCAGCCTAGTTCTCGGGATAAATTGTACCTCAAATAACAAAAGATAAGCTGGGCAGTGTGCAAAAGTAATTAATTGTATCAACTATAATTACTACCAAAAGAACTTTTAGAAATTCAGACTTTGAAACTTAACAATATAAAAAATGTTCTCCCCTCATTAGATTGTGTCTTTAGTGATGATAGTCTCCTTTTCTAGGGTATGTCGTTATTTAAAGGTCAGTGTCCTGCATGCCAAATTTTAAAAATGCAAACTATGTTCAGTAAGATCAGTTTAAAGTTGTTCCAAATATTACAAAATATCTGCCAGGCAGTGGTGGCGCACACCTTTAATCCCAGCGCTCGGGAGGCAGAGCCAGGTGGATCTCTGTGAGTTCAAGGCCAGCCTAGTCTACAAAATGAGTTCTAGGACAGCCTGAACCCTGTCTCAAAAAAAAAAAAAAAAAAAAAAAAAAAAAAAAAAAAAAATTCAAATCCCCATTGTCAATACTTTTTTGTGTCTAATCCCAATGTAGATCTTTTTCTTACACATTACCTTTTGCCTTTGTGCTCCTTTGCTAGGGATGTGCTGATTTATGACTAAAGGCAGCCATTCACCCATCCTCTAAGTCCTACATTAAGAAAACACAACCTTCAATTTAGTGTCTCACCATTGAGTTTCATATCAGCCTAACACAGTGGACCTCAGCCTTCCTAATGCTGCGACCCTTTAGTATAGTTTCTCATGTTATGGTGACCCCCAACCATAAAATTATTTCATTGCTACGTCATAACTGTAATTTTGTTACTGTTATGAATCGTAAATATCTGAAATGTAGGGTATCTGATATGCGACCCCTGTGACAGGGTTATTCAACCCCACCGCACCGTTGTGACCCACAGGTTGAGAACCATTGGTCCAACCAAAGCCAAATACTGATTTCTCTATCTGCACATCAACTTTGAAACTTTCTAACATGTTATCATTTATCTCTAGCCTCTGAAATGTTACAATGCCCTTTCTTCCAAGTCTTACCTCATTGTATCCTGTCCTAAATTCATATTTAACAGATTTTGTTTTTTAGAAAAAAAGTGAAATGCCTGTTTTAAGATTAAGAGTAATAATATTTTGAGGATCCTGCATATACCTTTTCAAATAGCTCTGTTAGATTTTATTTCTTTCAAACCATGAGTATCTTGGCCAAAGGAGACTGTTACTAAGAGGATAAAACCTAAAGAGATGCTTGCTATAGATGGAAATCCTCAGAAATTAAGGAGAGGGAATGAAAGATTGGGTTTGGGTGTGTGTGAGACAGAGATTACTTGATGGGCCCCCAAATATACCTGCTAAACCTATCCATATTTACCAGTACAGCTCAGTTACTTGCCTTAGAAACAACATGGGTGTGGGAGTGGGTATCAGAATTAAAACTAAAACAGCCTCATAAAATTTTTCCCTCAGATTGTTTGACGTCACAGACACGACTCAGGCTTAGTGGCATGTTGGTAAGCATCCATCTTTTTTATAAAGCTGTCACCCTGTAAGAAGTACAGCTAGAAATTGACAACAAATATCTTTCATTGTTTCTTGAACACTTTATCCTACTTATATGTAGGATCTTCTTTTCTGGTAGACGTGATTTTTAGCTTGAAGTGTCCTTCTAAATCATTAGCTGTGTTCAGTCAGTGTTTACGTGCTTTCACTGTAACTCGCCTCCAGCTCTCCCATGTTTATTTTGTATGAATCCCACCAGTGGTATACTAGCTTCTTTGTCATTCCTAAATTAGAGTTTGTTTTTTTTTTTTTTTTTTTTTTTCTTTTCCATCACAGGCAATTTATTTTGTTCTATTCATTCACAGTTAATACAGAAAATACTTGGAAACATTTCCATATAATGTTTGACACAGAAATCATCAAATAGAAGTATACAATGTTGACAGGAGGCAGTATATTTATAATTTATAACCCCAAATGTATTTATAAATTAGAAATGGAAAGATCTACAAATGAAATTATGAAGGTTCACCAAAGTCATTTAATCTGTCAGTTTCTCATTCATTTTTATGTCTTAATAATATTCTATTGTATGAATAAGCCATATTTTATTTCTCTCCAGTATTTGATAGCTATTTGAGTTGTTTTAACTTTTTTACTATTAGCAACACACTGCTGTAAACCTTCATGTACATATTTCATAGGTGCACATTTTCAGTAGTTTGAGGATATATTCCTAAGGGTAGAATTGTTGAGTAACAGAGTAACAATGTTTTGCATTTTGACCAACCACCAAACTGTTTTGCCAAAGTGGCACACCATTTTACAATCTCACCAAATCCTTGTTTTTAAGGCTCTGATTTTTGTACAAAAGCATTCAATCATTCTGTCAGACCAAACCAGGAAAAGTTAGCTATAGTTCAGAGCTGTTCTATTCCATTTACTATGCAAAGCCATTCTTGGCGTTTGCAACTCTCAGCCCTTTTGAGTATTCTTGCAGTGTTCACCTTTTCCTCCACCACTTTTTTTTTCTTCTTTTTTTTCTGGTTTATTTCTATCTATTACAAATGTATAAAAAATCCTCCTAAATTAGAGTTTGTTGTCTCAGTTTTTAGACTGCTGTTTCTTCTGAGGACTTCACGTTGTGGTGGGGGATGTGCTGTGAATGATGCTTATCCTTTAGTAGTACTGAAAACTCCCCTGTCGCTGGGAGATTGTCAGCTGTGATTGTGTTGATTGGGTGTGGTTTGTATACATAGTAGATCAATTATATGAGGTTTGTATCTGCCTCATTGCTATACTGTTTAATTTGGGGGGTGGCATGTTAAAACAACCAACGTGCGTGCGTGCGTGCGTGTGTTTGTGTTTGTGTGTACACGTATGTATATATGATGTATGTATGTATGTATGTATGTATCAAAGTCATCTCTTGCTTAAGGATTAGATAATGCCCTGAGATATACATTAGGCAATTTCACCATTGTGAAACATAGAATTTACTAAGACAAGCCTAGTGTGTTCAGGATGCCTCATTATTATTGTGGATATTTCAATTTCTCCATTTAATTTGGCTAACTTTTTCTTATGTTTTGAGCCTTATATGAATACAAATAAGAATTGTTAACTTTCTTTGTAATTTGTATACCATAAAGATGATAACAAGTCTCTGACATCCATTTTTTTAGACAAGGCCAAGAGTCCTTTAATGTAGATTCGTTCATTACCTCTTATAACTTTGCTATTATCTATGCTAGTCCTATGTGGGCTTTCACAAGTCTTCTATGCAGTAAATTGAATGTATCTTTGTGTCTATATGTGGTGCTGGTGTCTGAACCCAGGGCTTTGAGTATGCTAGCTATCTCCCCAGTGAATAGTGTATCTTTTTGTACAATTTAATTTTTATTTACAGATGCTCACATGTAATGCCATCTGCTTCTATCTGTCTATATAAAGACAAAGGGCATTTGTCTTTAATTCTCTGAAGTTTTGTTACCACATAGGTGCCATTTTCTTGTTTTGCTTTAACACTGTTGGACTTTATGAATATGTAGGTTAATTTTTTTTTTTCAGTTTGGCTGCTGTTATTTTACTTATTTCCTGTTTTTTCTCTTGTCTTTCTGGAATCCCAATTAAATAGACGTCAGTTCTCTCTGTTTACCAGCTTGCCTAGTCTAGAATTTTTTTTTTAGTAACTTGACATTTCAAGCAATGTACTTGCCTTGTAGGGTTTTGGAGCTCTTTACAAGAGCTCAACCAGCAACAGGTGAGGACTGGCAGGGTGCTGATTTAAGTGTAGATGCAGAAAACACCTGATGCCCTTCATGATAATGGAAGGGTAGTTGAAGGTGGTGAGCTTACCCAAGTCAGAGTTTAGGCTTTTTCAATCTGAGACTATTGAACAGCCTAGTTTAAAATAACACGATAAAAAAATATAGTTCTTGTATACAAAAAAATGTAAAAGTAGGCTGGGCATTGGTGGCGTAGGCCTTTAATCCCAATACTCGGGAGACAGAGGCAGACAGATCTCTGAGTTCAAGGCCAGCCTGGTCTATAGAGCGAGATCCAGGACAGCCAGAGCTATACAGAGAAATGCTGTCTTGAAAAACAACACCCCCCCCCCCAAAAAAAAGTAAGAGTATATGTTTAATGTAGTAGGTATTTAATATTGAGAAAACTACATTTTATTATTCAAAGTTACAGAAGACTGTGTAGAGTACTATTTTTTAAAAGTTTTAACTTTGTAATAGAAAAGCTGAGTTTTTAAGTAAAGGTAAATCTCATTGACCTTTTTCTTTCCTTTACACCATGGTGTTTTTATTTCTTTGCACTGTCTGTCCCTTAGGATGGTCTTGTTCATGTGGGATGGGTGGACTGTGACACCCAGGACAGCCTCTGCAAGAGTTTGGACATCACGGCCAGTACCACTGCCTATTTTCCTCCTGGGGCCACGTTGAGTAACAGAGACAAATCCAGTGTTTTGGTATGTGTAATTTTAAGGCACTTTCCTTACATGTAATTGGACACATGCACGCCTTGAAAGGTAATAATATTTTGTGAGCAATGTGGAAGGAAATTAATTGGTTTATGTAATTTGTAGGACATTTCATTACTTGCCACAATTTCTGGGTGTTTCTTACTCAGTTTTAAAATCTGTTATAGGGATTGTTTTCAAACCAACATTTATGTTTAAGACTATTATACTTTGAAATGACAAAGGAATGTAGTGTATTTTAAGTACAGTGAAAGAAATTTTTGTCATGAATTTTCATTGGTTTCCATTTAATTGTAGTTTTTAATGTTGAATATATAGATCTTGAGACTTGGCTGAGGCTGAGATAACCTATTTTTTCTTCTTTTTCTGTTTATATTTAATATTCATGCATGCAAATAATATGTTTGGATCTTATCTCCTCACCACTTTTCCCTCCCACGTTCACGTTCTCCCTTACACCTTCTATGTATGGGACACCATAATTTGTTCATGTGTGTTGTCATTGTTTTTCTCCTACTTTATTGTATTGTGTATTATAAGTTTGAGTTTATTTGCTGATAAATGCCGAATATATAGAATGCATGTGTGTGGTCCCTGCAATATACATACAAATAGATGTTTGTGTATGTTCTATTAGTATGTTCAGATGAAATGGATAGGTGCAGATATGATTTTCTTTTTATAAATAGGATCAAATAGTAGATAGTTTTTATCACTGTATCAGAAAAAAATTTGTGACTATATTTGTATTATTTTAATTATTCATTTATATATTACTTTATTTTAAAATGTCCATACATCCTTTTAGAAGTAATTTCTGAATATAATCTATTAACTATGACATACTTAGATTAATGCATCCTGTTTTGAGACATATTTATTTGTATACTTTCATGGCTATGAGCAGTGTTGTACAATCTTGTGTGTTCATCTTCTGTATTTTTTTAGTTATCTTTTTGGAAAGGAATAGTTGCAGCAATTTTCTCCAATTCATATTGTCAGATTATAAGCCCACTCCCTAGCCAAAAATTATTTTATGTAAGACTATTTATGCAGGGCTGGAGGGGTGGCTCAGTGGTTAAGAGCACTGGCTGTTCCCCAGAGGACCTGAGTTTCATTCCCAGCACCCATGGTGGCTCACAACTGTCTGTAACTCCAGTCCCAGGGGATCTGATGTCCTCTTCTGGCCTTCTCCAGCAACAGGCATGCATGTAATACACATACATAGATTCACGCAAACAAACACATAAAAATAAATGTAAAAAAAAAAGACTTTATGCTATAATTTTTAATATAAAGGCACATTTAGGAAATTGAAAAGAAAACTAAGTTTTCTCGTTTTAGTGTTATACGTACTGTTTCTATTCATTTGTTCATTTTCATGCCTAGCGCTAGTAAAATGTATTCTATGATAGTTCCTGCAGGTTTTTAAAGGGGATTTTAGTAAGTTAAGTAATATTTGAATTATTAAACATAAATGGTTGATAACTGTAAAGATACATAATACTAACTCTATGGTTAATACCGTGTACATTTTCTTACTGCATTCTTTGCTACGTATACTTCGTTGAAAAGACAGCACAGAGTTCTAGGATAAAATACAGGCAGAGATGAGGGTGTTACAGGTGTGATGGGCGGTGTGTTTGCTTTCTTAAGCATTTTGTTTTGTAAAGAAGAAACTTGGCTTTCAGACATGTTTGAAGAAATCTTTGTCGTATGTTTTACTCTTAAAAACTCCTACCTATGGGATTTGGTTTCTTAAAACATCCATAATCATTTTTTGAGCTCTAAGTCCATATTGATAGAAATACTGTAATATTAAAAGTGTTCTATTAAAAATCCTATGAGACTGTGAAGCATGGGTATTGTGGTTATAACCGAAATTAAGCAACCATATTTTCCTGATGACATAGAATTCACTTCAAATTGCAGAGAGGATCACCACAGAAAATTTTACATACTGAATTAACACTTCATAACCAAAAACAGTCTAATGAACTGACAAGATATTTCAGTAAAGGTGCTTGTTGCACAAGCCTGGGACCTGAGTTGCTGTGTGGATCCCATGTAAAGGCAATAGGACATAACTTCTTCCTCTCTATGTGTGTGGTAGGTGTGTGCACACACATGCATACTAATAGACTTTTTTTTTTAAAAAAAAAAATCCAGTTATACAATATCTTTAATAATTACGAAAATATGGCGTACTTTTAAAACACTGTCATTTGGAATAATTTTTAAAATTGCTTAACTAACATGACTATTAAAACTTATTATTAAAACTTTATAGCAACTGAAATAAGATGTCAAACATAATAAATGACTATTTACTTAGAAAGTTTACAGTATGGTTCATTTGTTCTAGTTTCTTAATTCATTGGATGCTAAGGAAATATACATGGAAATCATACATCATCTCCCAGACTTTGAACTGCTTCCAGCAGATAAATTAGAGGTAATACTTTTACAATAACAGTAAATATTGGCAACATTGCGGGTCTTAATATTTGTTTTCTTTTCAATATTTAATTTGTAAATAAAAATAGATAGTTGAAGTATACCATGTGAGATTTGATATGTGTACATGGTGTACTTAACTGATGAGAAACAAGTCACCACTGCAGTTACCATTTATGTGGGATGAAGGACACAAAAACCCCTCCCTCTCTCTCTCTCACCAGCAGTCAGGTAAGCAACACGGCAACAGGAGCTACAGCTCTTGAGTGTGCAGCAGCCCTGGGAACTGACTTATCTTTTATTATTATTATTATTATTATTATTATTTTAAAAAAATTATTCATTTTACATACCAGCAGGTCTTAATATTTTAACAATATATTTTATTTGTTGCTAGAGAGATTAAAAATTAGCATTCGAAGGATTATATATTAGTTAATTCTGGGTTTGATTCTGATTACTGAAATTATGGTGCTTCTAATTCAAAAGACCTACACATCCCTGAAACTGAGCTTTGGAGGGGACCAGAAAGGCAGGATATGAATGACAGAGCAACCTCAGGTCTGATTACACAGCCCTGTTGTTCACTAGGATTTAGGAAGCACCTTTTGAGAGTGTTTATAAATGCACAGGTAGTAGTAGACTCAATCTTTTTATTCTGTTCATCACTTAGCTCTGGATTAGTATTTTTACTAAATATTTTATTAAAACTAAAAAATCTTTGACTTCTCCAGCCCTACCCTAAGTGTTAAGTTATTAAAGTCATATTATTTTCTTGGAACAACCATTTCATTAGGATTTTTCTAACTCTGACCTATCTCTTATTGTGTACTGTACACAGCATTATTACTACGAATACAGAGTACAGTTGACTTTGAACTAATGGGTAGGATAGCTAAACTTTATTGTATGTCACAGAAGTAAACACTGGATCCTTAGTCCCTTGCTGACACTGATGTTTCTTTCTCACTCCAAGGATCGTTTGGCACATCATCGCTGGCTCGTATTTTTTCATTTTGGAAAAAATGAAAATGTAAATGATCCTGAGTTGAAGAAACTGAAAACCCTGCTTAAAAATGAGCATATTCAAGTAAGGAAAAAAAGTATACCTTGCCTAGCTACTGTGTGTCCTTATTTATCTGTCCTTGGTCACTTTGGCTCAAGGTTTGTCAATTTTTTTCTTTGAAAAACAGCTTTAGTGTCTGGGATGCCATTGGTTGGTAGAGCTTACATGGTGTACATGAGGCTCTGAATTGGATTCCCTGGTAGTGCCTAAACCTGGCAGTAGCACAAATTTGTAATCCCTGTTGAAGCAGGAGGGTCAGAAGTTCAAGGTCATCCTGAACTAGTTAGAGAGAGGCCAGCCTGGACCCCATAGGAGTCTGTGGTCCTTGAAGTACATGTGTAGTCTTCTCCCTGCTACTTTTGGTAATAGACGTAATGCTGTGGACTCTTACCATTGCTCTGTCCCCTTGGTTTTGGTCTGTTAGATAATGTTTTCATTTGCTTTGTTTCAAGCAAATAGGGCCTTGCTGTAGTACAACCTGTTCTGGAACTTGTCCCCACCTCTCTCTGCTGACTCCTAGAATTGTAGGCTCTGGTGCTATGCCCAGTTGTGGAGCATTTCCATTTCCTGTTACATTTCTTAAATGACCCATTGATGATTTTGTTCATTGTCCATATATTTGTTCCCCATGGTTTGATTTCCACTTTGACTTTATTGTAATGAGGAGATGCTTATAATACTAGTTGTTTTAAGTTGTTGATACTTGCTTGTGATATATAGTCTGTGGTAATGCTGATATAAAGGATGCTTATTAGTAGCATCCACTAAACTGTAATGATTGTGAATATAGTCCTATGTACATAAGTGGATGTAGAGACCAGAAGTCAACATTGTATGTCTTCTTCATCACTGTCGACCTAATTTCTGAAATGGTGTCTCTCACTGAACCTCAAATTAGCCAATTGAGCTAGACCAGCTGGCCTGTGAGCCCCAGCAAACCTCTTGTCCCTGCCTGTCCATCACTGGGATTAGAGGTGCAAATCACTGTTCCCGGGCTTTATTGTTGTTTATTATTTATTTTTGAGATTATAATTATAGTATTTCTTCTTTCCCTTCCCTCCCTCTGAACACTCCATATGCCTCTCCTTGCTGTCTTTCAAACTTAGGACTGCTGGCTACTGAACTCAGATCTGCCTCTTGCACAGCAAGCAGTTTACTAATTGAGCTGTCTGCTCAGACCCCTGAATGTAATTTGTGAGTCACAGTTCTTACCTACTTTCTGTTGATAGTCCTGCTGGCTCATTCTTCTTCCTGGTCAGATGTTAGTCTATCAGATTGTTGTTTTAATGGATCTTTTGTCTTAAACACCACATTTCCCTCCTTAGTTTATTATTTGCTTATGTTATTTGTGTTATTTTCCTTGACACTGGGAACATTATCCTTTTTCTGCATTATTTTTGATGTGCCTCACTTGTAAAGTTACTTTTGCTCTACCACAAGATGAAATTGCCCCTACATTCTCTACAAGGATATTTTTCTTAAAGAAATTCACATTTTCTTGGAAATTTCCTGCAGGTTTCTAAACTGTCTAGGAAGCATTCTTTATTGAGTTCAGTATTAAATATAAATGAACCATTTCTGTCCCTTCATTTTATAACCCATTGAATTTTAATGTTATTTGGGGGTAGTTATCTTTATGAATATTTGAAAATTGTATAAGATATTATTTATTCAGTTCAGTGTTCTGCTTCCCAGGTTGGAAGGTTTGACTGTTCTGCTGCACCAGGCATCTGTTCTGATCTCTACGTTTTCCAGCCCTGTCTAGCAGTATTTAAAGGACAAGGAACCAAAGAGTATGAAATTCATCATGGTAAGTGTGTTAGTTACTTTTCTCTTGCTGATAAAACAGCATGACCAAGGCAGCTTACAGGAGGAAGGGTTTAGGTGAGCTTATGTCCAGAGGATGAAGGGCCCATCATTATCACTGCAGGCAAACATGGCGGCAGCAGGCCTGGCAGCAGGAATAGCTGTGAGCTCACACCCCGAACTGCTACAGGAAACCGTACAAACTGGGAATGGTATGAGGCTTTAAACTCTCAAAGTTCATGCTGGTGGCACATTTCCTCCAGGAAGGCCATTCCTCCCTAAGCCTCCCCAAACAGCACCATCAACTAGGGACCACCCATCACAGTGAGACTAGGAAAAATGACAGAAACGCATATTGACTTTCAAATAGAAATATTCTAATTACGATTTATATTTTGTATACATAATTATTATCAAAATTTTTCTTTCACTAGCAAATATGGGGGGAGACTTTTTCATTACATACAGTTATTTTATTATGCTTATTCTTCTTTTAAAGGTCTTTTTAAAAACACTTTGATAACTATTTCAGTAAAAAAATCTGAGGGTGACCCATCACTGTGTGGGGATTGGTTTATGGGCAAAGCAAGCAGCCCCTGCTGTCGCCATGCCTCATTCAGCCTCTCAGCTACCCAACCCTGCCTGCCCTAGAACTCAGACTTCACTAATGGCTTTGTCTCTGCTGTCCTGAAAGGCATGCAGTTCAATAGGTAACAGCTACTGAGTCAAGAAATGCTTCTTTCTTGCATCCCCTTATTATGGCACTGCTTTAAGTATGAGGTTTTAAAATTATAAGACGTGAATTCTTGTCTTAGATACTGTTCTGTGGCTGTAAAGAGACACCATGACCAAGGCAACTTAGAAGAGAAAGCATTTATTGCCTTGTTTACAGTTTCAGAGGACTGGTCCATGACCATCATGGCAAAGAGCAGACGGCAGATAGGCAGTCATGTTGCTGGAGCAGAATCTGAGAACTCACATCTGATCCACAAGTTGCAGGAAGAAAGAGAAGAGTGAGACTGGGCCTGGCATGGGCTTTTGAAACGTTAAAGCCCACCCCTAATGACACACCTCCTCCATAAGGCCACCTCGTAATCTTTCCCAAACAGTTCCATCAGTTGGAAACTAAATATTCAAACGTGAGCCTATGGGGACCATTCTCATTCAAATGACAAAAGCTGTTTTCTCAAGAAGCTTGGATGGCAGTGTGATAGGCCCAGGAGAAAGATCTCTAGGGAAAACATGAAAAATGCTCAGTGGCCGCTTTATGTAAATCTCAACAAGATCCAAGGTATTTGTCTGTGGCATAGGTCAGGGTCAACATGTGAGTTGAGCATGAACTGCTTAGCTACTTAAAGCAAATACAGAAGTAAAAGAAGTGGGGCCCTTTAGACTACAGCAGTGGGTCATGACCCCCTTGGCAAACTTCTCTGCCCCAAAATATTTACATTATGATTCATAACAGCAAAATTAAAGATATGAACTAGCAAAAAAAAAAATTTATGGTTAGGGTCGCCACAACATAAGGAATTGTATTACAGGGTCACACATTAGGAATGTTGAAAACCACTGGGCTAAAGGAACTATGTGAACAAAGGTATGATAAGATAACCCCGACTACAAGTTCTCTTTGCCAGTCAGCAAAGGGCCGTGTGCAGCTGAATCATTGTCATAGTCACAGCTTCCAGTGAAGATGCAAACTGAAGTTGAAAGTGTTAAATAATTGCCCCCAGCATAGACAAAGGAGATTTTTAACATGCACAAGTGTCTAACTCTAAAACCTAAGCTTGTTAGAGCCTCACAGCCAGTACGTTATACTGTGAGCCATGCTGGCCTGAACTTACTGTGCCTCAGGCTCAAACTGCCTTGAACTTGCAGTCTTCCTGCCTCGGCCTCTGTAGTGCTAAGGTTACAGGTATACACACTGGTGTTACACCACTGTGCCCAGGTTGGAGGTACAGATGTTGCCTCTGAAGTGTTCCTCACACCGTCTCTGTTCTGTTTGCCTTGCTTGGATCCATCATCTCCTTTGTCACAGTTGCTTCTTTCTCTTGTTTGCACTCAGTACCCAGCATACCATTTTCCTGACACTGTTCTGCATTTTCAGTCTTCTGGAGAATGAACCTCGCACTCCTTAGTATATAGCAGCAATGGCGTTGCCTCACTACTCTGTCTCCAACACTTAGAGTAATGTCAGGCATGTAGTAGGAACTCTGTGAAGAGTTGTTAAATGAACAGGGTGCATTCATACCAGTTTCTTCTGTTTTCTTCGCCTCATCACCCACCTTTGCTCCTCCAAATAATCTTAGCTTCAACTACTTTTGAATTCTTGAGCATGCCATGTTCTTTCACTCCTTTCTGCCATCACACATAATTCTACCTCCTGAATTATAATTATTCCTTCCTGTTCCTCCAGATATTTAGCAAACTTCAAATTACCCTTGAAAACTTATTCTTCTACCCTAGGAAGCACACTAAATCTTTGAGCACTTCCCTTTATGTTACTAATAACTATAATGCACCTTGCACTCAGCATCTCTGTGTCCCAAGTAAAACACACAAAATAGAAAATAATGTGAGCTCTATTTAACCTCTGCCCTAAAAAACTTTATAGACTTGGAGAGAAAGCATACAGGTAAAGGACAGATTTTAAATGTTTGACTGTGAAGTAGTATCTTTTACCCAAATAACAACTATTTGGTCTTCAGGAATCTGGGAACAACTTATCTTAGTTTCTTTATGATCCTGCAGTCAAGGTAGATGAAGGTCATCTGAAGACGAGGCTGTAGCCACTGCATCAGGATTCAGCATGGCATGTGGGATAATCAGAAAGCTTCATATCACAGGAGGCCTTAGTTCTTCACCATGTTATGCACTCTAGATGCTTACAGTGTGGTAGCTGACTAATCCCAGAATAAGTCATCTTAAAATGAGAAAGCAAGACAGAAGGAACACAGGAGATCACAGCCCCATATTCTGTTGGTCACTTTTACATAAAGTAAATCTCATTTGAGCTGTCTTGGAAGGGAACTGGCCTTCAGTAAGTAAGTGTAGATTGTACTTACAAAGAAACTGAGGTTGAACAATCTTCTGAGATTAGAGGAAGCCCTGAAAGAGCAATCTCCATGTTAAGATGTAAAGTACACACAATGATTAGCAGTAGAAGAGGTGATAAAACACATTCCAAGCACAAAACCCAGTAGATTTATTCACAGACCTGAGATAAGAGAGCCCTGTTGATCTTAGACCAACAGCACTTAAAAGATGAGAAAGATCTTTGTTGAGAGAAGACTAAGACAAAGATTATCTCTGATCTTCTGGGGAAAGGCATTGGAATTTCATCCTGAGGGAAAGCAGGGAGATGATTGGTTTTAGAAAAGTCGCTGGCTGCCCAGTGTGGGTGGGAGGCAACATTGGAAGGAAGGACTGCAGAGACTGCATGGTCACCAAGGGTAGGACTGCCATAGACAGATGATGGTAGCCAAGAGAAACACAAAGGTCAGTAGACGGATTAAAATCTTTTAGAAACTCAGTTAATTTAGTTTTTGTTAGGATGTAGGGGATTCAGAGAGGAGTCAGGTAAGTGTCCTAATTTTAGTTAGTGAATTGGACTTGGAGTAATTGGACCTTTAGTGAGGCAGAAGATGCTGGATTAGGAGTTGACAAGAAGTAGAATGTGTAGTTCACTGTTGAATACACACACACACACACACACACACACACACACGCGCGCGCGCGCGCGCGCGCGCGCGCGCAGCGCATGCATACCTTGGCTTCAGTAAAGAAATTTAAGCCAAAAATGAAGACATTAAGTTGGATATTAATGGTAAAGGCCTGCATTACTATGAGTTAATGTGAGTAAAGAGAAGAGAATCAGTGACTGGGACTACCTTTCAGGGGTGGTCAGCAAGAAAAATTCATGAAGCAATTCAAGAAACAGCGCTAAAGAAAACAGGCAGGAGAGTACAAAATCACTTGTCATTTCGTATGTACATAGTGGTCACCTGCCTTTTCTGTTGTACCGTGACACTAAAAGGAAGAGCTTCCTCTTTCTGTTTGCCATGGCAATGTGAATGTATCTGACTCAGTGCTCAACTTAATTTTGACTATTGAATAAATCAGAAGGTATGAAAAAATGGAGTGTCTTGTAGTTAAGAAAGATCTTCTGCCAAGCCAAGAAGCATGTTCTTCTTTAGGCTGTGGCAAATCATTAAGTGCGTTTAAATTTGGGTTTTGTTGTTGTTTTTAAGGGTGACTGTAGTAGCAGAAGGAAACTGGGTTCATTCAGGAAGGCTGAGGCCAGAATACTAGTGCAGCTGTTACAGGAGGCTAGACTGAGCAGCAGCAGTAACAGTGGGCGTGATGCTAGGTAAGAGACGGGGTGGACACAGTCAGACAGGAACAAGCAGACAAGAATCCTCTCGTGGTCTCATTTAGACAACTGCGTAACAAACAGTTGCTTGCTCTGAGACTATGAAAAAAGAAACACGGAGGGGTTTGGAGATGATGACCCATTCTAATTCAGATTCATTAACTTTCAAATATCAAGTACATTTTTCCACTGGACAGTTTGTAATACATTTTTGAATTCAAGAGAATACTAAAGGGATTATTGTCCTTACGATGGTGAGAAAGCATTCCACAGAGGTCGTGTCGTTTAACTAGTGCAAGAAACAAAAGAGTGTACAATAGAAGGGGATTCCTGGTAGAGCAAGCCAAGGTGAGGGTACTGAGCCAGTGCATCCATAGCTCCTTCTTTGTTCTTTGAATATTTTAAGTATTAAAATTGGAATGTTTCTCTAGAAACAGAAGACAGTACATATTTTAATTTTTGTCAATTTATAGGAAAGAAGATTCTATATGATATTCTTGCTTTTGCCAAAGAAAGTGTTAATTCCCATGTTACCACACTTGGACCTCAAAACTTCCCTGCAAGTGACAAAGAACCATGGCTTGTTGACTTCTTTGCCCCGGTGAGTTATTTTTATTTGTTTCTAGACAACTTGAATATCAGTACTGGAGCTGTGTGGGCTCCGCTTCTCCTGGGCACTGCCAGGACAGAGGGTACAGGCAGAATGGCTTTTGCGTCACTTAGCAGAAACAGTGTAGTGCTTCTCTTCCTTTGTTGATTTGCTCATGCTCATCCCTTTCTTCCCAGTGGTGCCCGCCATGTCGAGCTCTTTTGCCAGAGTTACGGAAAGCATCAACGTTGCTCTATGGCCAGCTCAAAGTTGGTACATTAGACTGCACAGTTCATGAAGGACTCTGCAACATGGTAAGACCAGGACAGACTTTGACCATCCAGTATTAAAACAACTTTTCAGATGCACACTTACTTATAGTAGTAATGTCGAAACCATTTCAACAAAGTAGTAAATTGTAGTTGAATTGTAAATAGATCTGTAGAAGGTTGACTGTATACAAGCTTTGTTTACCAAACTTAGACATGTATTTATTTGACTCATAAAATACATAAATTTCCATTTTATTTAAGGCTTTATACTTTTGTAACATATTTTTTAGTTTTAGCAGTATGCAAGTTTATTCTTTAGATTTCTTTATACTTGTCAGTTTGAGTAGTTGAATTAAGCAGACAGGATATTCAATTGAAAAGAATTGCTCATTTTTAAGATGTGAAAGCGACGATATGGTTATGTGGGTGACAACATTTTATATTTTAAATATACTCTGGTAGTTATGAATAAGATGTAAAACTTTGTCATGTTGGGGTAAGAATAAACCAGACATGGGAGAGGTATAAATGTCATAAGAGTAGCCATGAGTGGATGATGATCATAGCTATATGAATACACAATGGTTTGTTTTCTTTCTGTAATAGGAATGTTTTAACTCAAAAACTACAATGTTAAAAAGATGGAAAGGAAAGCGTATTTTTTAATACATAAAGAATAGGTAAATGTTTAACTCAAAAACCACAATGTTAAAGAAAAAGATGGAAAGGAAAGCCTGTTTTTTAATACATAATAGAATAGGTAAATGTTTGACTTTACTAGAAAATACAAGTTACATCAAAATTTTGATATCTTCCCTACCCATCAGATTGACAAGAAATTTAGAAATCTAACAGTATTCTGAAATGGCACAGTGAAATACTAGAGCATCTACAAATGGGTAAGCCAGGCTAGGGATATAGCTCAGTGAACAGCACTTGCCTTGGATGTTTAATTCCTGGGTTCAAAACCCTAGCACTGAAAAAGAAATCTTTACCAGCTTCAGTAAATACTAAAAAAAACAATATAAAATGAAAACGGCATATTACATAGCAGCAATTAAGTATGATAAAAATCAGAGAAGAGTCTTTAAATATTCAAAACAGTACAGTATGCTGCTTTAAGATAATGTACATGTAGTGAAGTTTAAAATACCAGTGAATTGGACACCTGCTAATTTCAGCAGATTAGGGAGGATTGGAACCAAAGAAAACAATGTCAATAACAAGCTAGTATGGCCAAAAACTATTAGTCATTAAATGTAGGGGGAACTATGTAGGCATTTATGAGGTTATTCTCTTAAGTTTCAGTGTGTTTGAAATTAAAGTAAGTTGGAGGGGGCTGTTTGTGTGTTTTAAGGAAATAAATAAAAAGAGCCATTGGTGTCTCATGTCCTTTATGTGATTTGGAAAGTAGATGCCAACCTAAGTTGTAAAATCATCATGAGTAATGGCAGTTCATCTTGAACCCATTGGTTTTTCTATATTTTGTCTCAAGTAACTGCATTATCAACAATTAAGGAAAGTGTAAGGATTAAAAAGCTAGCATCACATTCACCTGACATAAGCCAGGATTCCTCATTCAGGCACATCTCGTTGGCTTACCATGAGCAAGTCACTTAGTCCTCAATACTCAGTGGCCTGGTACGTAAAGTAGGCTTTGTAATGTTGACTACTGAGCAAAATTGTCCTGAGAGATGAATGAGATTGTGTGTGGCTAGAGCTCAGCAGACAATAAGAACTTGTAAAGTTTTAGCTAGTCTCTTAACCTAATAAATGCTTTGAATTCACACATTTGCAAAACCTTATAATGTTGCTAAGTTCTCTAGAATTATGAATCTTAAAATTTTCTATTTAATAATTAGTTCTTATCAACTTTAAGACCCATAGATCAGCTACAGCAGATCACACATCCATAGACAGGGAAATCACTTTGTAACTTTAAAAACTACGAAATGCTCCCAGGGCTGGTGCCCATGTTAACTGTGAAGAGGGAATGAAACATTTATGCTATGAGAACTGTCTTGAGTAAAGAATAAAAGTGACCATTTTCTTAGAGCATGGCTCTTAGTTCTTTAAAATATAGTCATGTTCATTTATTCTTGCTATTTTATGTTGCTGCTCATCACCCTCTAGGATGACTACAGTACTGTCATTAGAAAAAGTGACTGCTGTGTCACTGGCTCTCGCTCCTAGTTTGAAGAGAGCAAAAAGATGAAGTGCATACTAACCAATTACTCTGGCTCCCTTCCCATGCTTTGGTGCCATTGGACCTTAATAGATAAAGATTGGCTATTCATTACACAAGCTGTAATGCATTGTCTTTGTTAAGCTTGTCCAACCCAGCATTCTTCAGTCACCAAGAAGATAGTAGAGTTTTAGTCTTGTTAAAGGGGCTGGAGATATGGCTCAGCAGTTAAGAGCACCTTTGCTCTTACAGAGGACCCAGGTTCTGTTCCCTGCACCCTCATGGTGGAAACAGCAATCTGTAAGTCCAGTTCCAAGGGATCAGACACCCCCTTCTGACCTCCTCAAGCACCAAGAAGCACACAGTGTATATACATACATTCCCACAAAACACCCATACACATAAAATAAAAAATAAATATATCTAAAAAATTTGTACAGAATTGAAACAAATGGTAAGATATAGGAATGTCTTCTTCCTTGCAGTATAACATTCAAGCTTATCCAACAACAGTGGTATTCAACCAGTCCAGTATACATGAGTATGAAGGACACCACTCTGCGGAACAAATCTTGGAGTTCATAGAGGTATTTTAATTAGAGACTACGGCTAGAAATCTTTCTGTTTATATGTATACTTTGGGTGACTGTATTGGGACTTACTCTTTTTATGCCAGAAGATTGTTTTCTGAAAAGAATTTGTTTTAATTTAAGCCTTCTCTTTTTTTAATTTAAACCTACTAAGGTGTCTTGTACATGGGAGACATTGCTATTGAATATGTGGAATTGTAATTTCCCATGAAGTCTGTCACCCTTTTGCCTGTTTTCTCTCAATGCAGAAGAATGTTTTCTCATCCACAGCATCAAGGCCAGGCATCCTGCACAAAGCTTTTGCATTGTTAGCACAGATTGCCTGCATCCACACATCTCCTTGGTTTTCATTCAGCTTTGACGAGAATCATTACAGGGGCTTCCGGAGAACTGAAAACTTGTAGCTTATTGTTGTCTACTAGTGTCCATTCTACTCCATCTTATTCCTCTGTCCTCCTCCAAAGTAATATGTTGTGTTGTGTTTTGATTGCTGTCTTAGTGAAACTAATGTTTTAGTTCGTATGATATAGGCTGAGGCTCTGTTAAAACTGCATTTGGAATATACAATCTCAAGAAAGGTGTATAGCTTCTCTATTTAAATATCAAAAATAATAGTAGTAGGCTTTGGGTTAATAATTAAATGGTTATTCCTAAACATTCTGTTCCTGATAGCATAACAGATATGTGTGGCTTATGTAGGTATCTGGATTATTCCTAGAACTTGATTATATGATCTACCGATAGTCTCCAAGATACCCCTTTTCCCAGCTTACAGTGATTTCAATGCTAATGTGAAAATATATCTTTTAAGAAAACTGACTGGCAGAATCCAAAGTTGGTACATTTGGTAATTCACTTTTTAAAGCAATTCATGATAGATTTCTTTTAAATATCCTTAAGTGTCTTTTGATTTCTCTAAAATAGGAACTTTCTAAATGACATACCCTGGTAACTTGCCAGAAATACATGAAAAACTTGGTATATATAATAATAGTGTTTTGGTTTTTCTTTTTTAGGATCTTAGAAACCCTTCAGTGGTCTCTCTTACGCCCACTACCTTCTATGAACTAGTTAAACAGAGAAAGCATGACGAAGTCTGGATGGTTGATTTCTATTCTCCGTGGTGTCATCCCTGTCAGGTCTTAATGCCAGAGTGGAAACGAATGGCCCGGGTATAGTAGCACAGTCTGATGTTATACTGCTGAAATGCTGGGGTAACAGTTCTTTTGAAACCAACCTGATAAGCCTGTAACTGGGTAATTTATACAGACCTGATTGAATTGTTAAGACCACACCACTGTCCCTGCCCACTAAGTGAACCATCTAATACACTTCTGACCAAAATACTGCCAGGGTTAGCCCTGAGGTCATCTTAATTTTCTGTTTAAATTTTTCTGTCATTTTCTTTTTAGAGCTTGCAGATAACTGTTTCCTCATAATAATATGGGTTATAAAAATAGCCGGCCCTAGTCAGTAGGTGTGGTGGTACATAGTGATAATGCTAGCATTTAGAAGGCTGAGACAGGAGGATCAGGAATCCAAGATTTTCCTGGGCCACAAAGCTCCCAGCTCTGTCTCCATAATAAACAAAAACTTAATTTAAAAAAAAAAAAAAAAAAAAAAAAAAAAAAAAAAAACAGAAAATAACCTCAAACAGTAAAACATTATATCAATTTCCTATAAACAAACCGTGTTATAAAATACTGAATGAAAGCAAATTATTTAAATACTAGAATGGAAAATGAAATCAATAGTTCATATTTATACCTCAGATAAAAATAAACTCAGGAGTTAAAGTGAGTTATTGTATCTTAACATTTAAGATTATGTATTTTTATGCTCTTCTAATAAAAATTTTGAATGTGAGTCAGAGATAATACTTACTACCTCCATTAGAAAAAAAAAATTTTTTTAAAAAAATACTGGATTATATTTTGGTTACTAACATTGAATTTTTTTAAATGTCTTTTCCCACATGGTAAATGAGCCAGTTATTTCATCTGCAATAACTGTGGGGAGTTCTTAATTACAGAATTATAACATTCAAAGTCATTAGTTTAAATGGCATATTTTTATCTTTCCCCGTTGTTCCTGTGACAGTGATGAACAGTAAAAGACTCATTTTCCAGTGACTGTTTAACACAGAGAAACCTTGTCCTGAGGCTGTAGAGTGGCTCGGCAGTTAGGAGCCGACACTCTGGCCCATCTTCAGTCCCAGATCCAGGGTTGCAATGCCCTCTCCTAACCTCCAAGAGCAGTGCACACACATGGTGCGCAAGTGCAGGCAAAACACTCATACACATCTTTTTTTTTTTTTTTCACTTTAAAGTTATAGAGATAATTTTATTTCAATCATTGACCCATCTGTTGACTTTTGTTCTTTTATAGACATTAACTGGACTGATCAATGTAGGCAGTGTGGACTGCCAACAGTATCATTCTTTTTGTACCCAAGAAAATGTTCAAAGATACCCTGAGATAAGATTTTATCCCCAAAAGTCAAATAAAGCTTATCAGTATCAGTAAGTATTCTCTCAAATTTGAAGACATCTATTATAATCCCTTGGTTGTACAATTAACATTGAAGTTAGCCTAACATACATGTACTGGGAGGTCACCAGTAGATGAGCCCTCAGAAGATGATGAGGAAACTGAACAATAAGACTAGTTAAGTTCTAGTCAGGAAGCTGAGAGGAGGAACTAGTGTTTATTAAGTCTTCCTGGCCCAGCTCCGTCCAGCCCTGTCCTGCATCGTTTACACTATTCTTACACTGGGTGGGGAGGGCTTGTACCCTCCTACTGCAGAGAAGGGACTGCCACATCAGACTCCGTAGCTCATCTGCTAGGGTTCGAGTCGGAGACTTGAACCCAGGACTGCCCTAGTGTCCACCTATTCTATACTACGTAGATATATTTAAAAAAAACACATTCTTGATTAAGAAGTGAAAATTGAGCCATGGGTTTCTCTTTGAAAAGTGAAAGAATCAGCTATGGAGAAATCACAAAAGCATGTACAGTCCTGGGTTAATTCCCAGCCACTTGGGGGCAGGGGGATACAAAGACTCATGAAAAATATATTTGAAGTTATGTAACTCTTAATTTACTTTGTGGAAAGAGATACTAGGTGACTTTAATCAGTCAAGACTTTTTTTTTTAATTGCTACAGTAAGATAGTTTCTTGACCATATCCAGTAATAGCAAATACTGTTTACAACTTAATATTTTTTTTCTTCTTTCAGTAGTTACAATGGCTGGAATAGGGATGCTTATTCTCTGAGAAGCTGGGGTCTTGGGTGAGTAATTATGCATATTCTTGACTAACACTGACTCAAAGCTGTTTGTCTTCTCATGTGCCTAGTTTTCTGTGAGTTAGGATTGTGGTATTTAAAATATTTGGGAAGGATAACATTTATGATGGTGGAACCAAGCTTCATTCCATCACTATCCTTTGAACCATTTTTAACTTAGGAATGTTCGTGGTATTGCCATAGAATTCTTGCTTTGCTTTTATATAATGAGAAATGCTGTTTGATCCCCTTACTGCAGATTTTTACCCCAAGCATCCATAGATCTAACACCTCAGACTTTCAACGAGAAGGTTTTAGAAGGGAAGACTCACTGGGTGGTTGATTTCTATGCTCCTTGGTGTGGACCTTGCCAGAACTTCGCTCCAGAGTTTGAACTCTTGGCTAGAGTAAGTATTGTTATCTAGTTAGATAAATAAATAAATTTTACTCACATACATGTTTTAGTAATTGGTTAAAACATTGTAAACTAACTCTTAACTTAGTTCTTGAAATTTATTTCTCAATTTAAAAAGAGAAATCTGTTCCTATAACTATAATCTGTCTTTCTTGAGACAGGTTTCTCTTTATAATGCTGGCTGACCTGGAATTCCCTATGTAGACTAGGCTAGCTTCAAACTCAGAGGTCTGCCTGCCTTTGCCTCCCAAGTGCTAGTATTAAAAGCATTTAATGACAAACTACGAGTGTCCATGAGTATGTGTGTTTATGTGTGTACACATTGTTGTCCTACTGCTAACCAAAGTTTGTCTCCCTGCTTGTGTTGATTCCATTAGCCACAAGCTCAAACCAGAGACAGCAAAGACACTTTGATTGTCCCAGAGCTGGAAAGGGTAACACAAATCATATAGGAGAGTGGTGATGGGAAGAAGGGACATAAATGAAAGCTGTGAGGACAAGCAGAACTTTGTTTGTGGTAGACAGATGAAGTGAAAGGAACCGAGGGTACGGCTAGCACAAAGGGAAAAAATTAATTGCAGATACTTTGTGTTTGAGGTGATTGGAGGCATTCACAAAGAGCAGTCCAGTAGAGTAGATTACCAAATCAAGGGAAGATTCATCAGCATAGGACTATGTAAGATTTCACTGAGAGACTGTTGATAGTGAAAATACCCAAAGATGGGGCTCTGGTGCCATGTACTAACCTCAGGGTAAAGAATGAGATCACTGTGCTTGGTGGGGCTGGGGAACTGTAAGTAAAGTCAGGAAAGACAGGAGGCAGGCATAGGCAGTGGCTTAAAGCACACATGAAGAAAATGGAGAATTCCAGAAAGTGTCTGTTGATTGGATCAAGGAGAGATCGCTGTGGCCTTAAAGCTGATGGGAATGATAACAGTGGAGATCAGTTAAGAGTACGTCACACAAAGATGATGCTGGAGGGATGAGATGGCAGTATGCATGCTGGTAATGAGAGAAAACCCCTTTTGTGATCATCTGCAAGGCATGGAAAACAGTAAGAGTTGACCTTGACAATACAGAAAGAGTGAAATCTGACCTGGGCAGTTTAGATGCTCTGGTCAGCCGTGCACTAGACAAAGAATGCCAGTTAGTATTAAAGACAGATGCTTGGTTGTGGTGGGCTAAGTGGGGTGGCTGGGAGGAGGTAGGGGTCAGAGTTAAAGCCTCAAGGTGCTCCTGAGCAAAGACTGTTTATATCAGACAGATGGCAGCTAGTGGGAAGCTTAAAGGGCTTGGGAAAAGTAGAAATGATCTCATTTCAATTGGAAGAATTAAACTGGGTTTTAAATGTAACAAGTCCTTAAATACGTAAAGATCTGAAATATATTATGTTGGCTATGTAATTGCCAAAATAGTTTATGCCAAAGATAAAATGGCAAGATCTGTGGATTTTTTTTGTTGTTTTTCAGATGATTAAAGGAAAAGTGAAAGCTGGGAAAGTGGACTGCCAGGCTTACCCCCAAACATGCCAGAAAGCTGGTATCAAAGCCTACCCAAGTGTTAAATTTTACCAGTATGAAAGAACAAAGGTATGTACAGGCTTCTGCTCCATGCCTTCCTTTAGCAGGCCAAATGCCAAACATTATGCGGTTTCTAGTTCTCTAGTTTGTCCCTTCATCTTTTAAAATACGTCTGATTGAAACATCTTCTTTTGTGGTGTGTGGAGGGATCTTAAAGGGTTTTCTCAGAGGTCTGTTTGCTGTCAGTTGCCTTACAGACTTTGTGCTCTCTAAATAGAAAGAAACCTAACCAAACATTAATATGTGTTGTCGAATTCAAAGTAATATTCTGTAAAGTTCTATATTTCCTACTTTTTAATACAATGCTTGTTTTTTAAATGTTCCCTTCCAAGAAAAAAAATTTAAGGAAATTATTTTATAATGCTTTTGAAATAACTTAGTAACCAAGCCTTTTTTGAGGAATACTAAGGATTTAGATTACAAGTAGGGTCCTTTGCTTGGTTATAATTGTTTGGGGGCACCATTACCAATGTGCACTTTTTTTTTTTTTTTTTTTTTTTAGTCAGTTTGATTTGATTTTGTGTAGATAACTTGCTTTGTAGACCAGGTTGCCATTGGACTCGCAGGTATCCACCTGCCTCTGAGTATTGGCATTGAAGACATGTACCACAGTGCCTAGCTGTGTTAGGTTTTCAGTCAAACCAAAGCTCTAACCAAAAGCTCAACAAACCAAGGGCTGTGATCACTGGCTCAAAGGTTGCATCTTACAGCTGGCAAAAGCGTTAACTGAAACCACATAAGGGTCTTCCCAGGTAGTAAGATGGTTTTAACAGACCCATGATCTGTTAGCAAGAACATTGATCCTTCAGAAGACAAATGAAGACATGTTTGTCTACTCAGTTATTTGTGAGAAACTCCTGAAAGAAGTAGGATGGGAGCTTGATGGAAGACTTGTCCCTGTTGTTTTTCTTCTGGGTGCCGAAGGCTAAGCAGTGCTCTGCCTCCCCAGCTCAGTCTCTTCTGTATGTACACCCCCAAATAAAAATCCTTTTTCCTAGAAATCACTTTGTGCTCCCATAACACTGCTCCTAATACCGGCCTTTGAGTCCGGGTTACTGCTTTTGCGGCATTATGAACGTGAAGAAACTCGAATTTCAAACAGCTTTGGAAAAAAAGAACTTGCGGGCATAAGAAAGCAAGCTTCTTGTGTGGAAATGTCATGTTTTGATTTAAGTACTTAAAAGATAACATGAGTGTTTTTAATTTTAGAAAAGTATTTGGGAAGAGCAAATAAATTCCAGAGATGCAAAAACTATTGCTGCCTTAATTTATGGAAAATTGGAAACTCTCCAAAGCCAAGGAAAGAGAAATAAGGTAAGAGCCAGGCCTACTAGTGACTGGCAGGTTGCCAAGGGTATTCTTAGTATGCATTCCATGAAGAAGTGAACATTCAAAAACATTTCCACTTTGGAGAAATATGACAGCCAAGATTATGTCCTCTAGATAATGAAATGCTTGGAAATTTGTATACTCACCATTTAACAAGAAAATGATCAAGTTTCTTCCATAAAAACTTGGCCTCCAATGTACATAGCAACATCGCTCATACACAGAAACAGGGAAAGACAAGTCACCCACAAACAGAGTAGATAAGCAAAATGTGGCATACCTATGTAGTAGAGTCTTGTCAACCTAAAAAGTGAAGAATGTATCCATGCTACATGGTAATTTTGAAAACCTGCTTAGTTGAAAAAAGCCAGTCACAAAGGGCCACATATTGTATGGTTCTGTATGTGTGGAATGTTTAAGAAGCAGGTTAGTGGTTGGCAGGGCAGTGTGAGGATAGAAATTATAATGGCTTACTATGAGTTTGGCTTTGAAGTGCAGAAAAATGTCTGAAAATAGTGGTATAACTCTTGAGTATACCACTGCACTTTCATTTTTGAGTATGTGAAATACACAAGCTGGACTTCATGGTGCACACCTTTAATCCCAGCATTTAGGAGGCAGAGACAGGCAAATCTCTGAGTTTGAGGCCAGCCTGGTCTACATAAGTTCCAGGCCAGTGACTAAGTAATAAGGTCCTGTCTCCAAAATAATTTTTTAAAAAGAAAATTATACAGTAATGTTATTAAAAATAGTGATATGGCTAATGGCCATTTAAATGTTGTTTAGTGTAAACAAAATATTGAATTATTAGCAGTGAATATTCTAGAACTTCAGCATATTTTAGATAGCAAAGGTTTTTTTGTGCTTGGTATAGGAGGAATATGTATTAGACCATAATCCCTTGCTCCTAAATTTGTGACTTCCCATCAGCACTGCAGTCCTGCCTGGGCTCTCCTCTAGCCGATTGGTTTGGTCCCCTTTGAGTCTGTTCTGGGCATACTGAGAAGCAGACGAGTGAGTGCTGGGTGCTCTGAGTAGGATTTAATATCGTCTCTCTCATCCAATGCCGAAGAGGAAGAGACAGGCACAGCCTCTGGAGAGGGTCAGGCTTTGTGGACAAGTTCTGTGTGGCATTTCACTGGAGACCTAGGTGGAGAAAGACTAATGTGGTATCACGATCATGTTATCCCCATCTAAAGGGCAGAGGAGATGTCTTCTTAGTGTCTAGAGTAAACATGTTCTTCTAATGATTTGGTTACTTTAATATTTTTAAATGCATTACTCCTCATAAACCAAAATACCATAACTGAAATTAAGATAAAGACTATACCAGATATCACTTAATATCTTAGTTTCTTTGCTGTTGCTGTGATAAAATACTCTGACAGAAGCAACTTAGGTTTTTTTTTAAAAAAAAAAAGTGATTCTGCCTCCCAGTTCACTGACACATCCACCCTGGCGGGGAGTCATGTGTGCAGGAGCTTGGAACAACTGGTCACATCACACCCAGTCAGGAAACAGTGATGAATGCATGCTGCTGTTCAATGCCCTTCCCCATCTTACACGGTCCAGCGTCCCTGATAGGAAATAACACTGTCATGGCAGAAGGTCTCCCCATCTCAATCATGTAATTGTGATAACCCCCATGGCATTTGCCGAAGTTTCTCTCCAGGTCATTCTAGATTCCATCAAGTTGACAGTGTTAACATTTAGGGAATATGACACACTAGTTACCATACCTACATGCAGGTGAGAACTATGACATTTCCATTGTTAATTAAGCAGGGAGTATTTTGTGTGATACTCCATTCAGTAAGAACATTGAGTATTTGAAAGAAAGTAAGATATTGATTAGCTTGTAATACCTTTCTCTTAATCACCTTTATATTAATACAGGATGAGCTTTGATGATGTTGAAGAAAAAAATTTTAAGAAAAAAGAATCTGGAAAATTACATCAGAAGGTCTGTTTTCCAAACATGAAGATGCTCTTGAGGCAGCAGATGCGCATGACCTTGGCCTTGCAGTTGCCCTGTGCAGACTGAGCACCTGTGTGGTTCTGTAGTTTGCAGACACTTCCTGTGGAGAGCCGGGCGGCGCCATCTGACACTGGAGCCACATATGGTTCTTTGTTTTGTTAATCCTTTTAGAAATAAAAAACACCATTCTTAGCTCAGGGCCATATAGAAATATTCCCTAGGCCAAGTCCAGTCAAAGGACTAGTTTGCTGACTACCAGAACTGATGTTTGGACACCTGGCTCTACGTGTGGATGTGTTATCTTCATACTGTACAAAGTGGATTTGGGTTTTTACTTGTAATTTTATGAGGGGCCTGAAAGAAAGTGACTTGGTTTTTCAGTCAGCCCTTCTAAAAGTTCTGCCTCTGACCATATATTTTATTTTGACTACTTTCACAATATGATAAAATAAAAATGCACCCATTTTTCATACTATATACAGTGTATATACAGAGCTTCTCCTTTTGTTTTCTTGTAAGAGTTGAAGAGATGTTCTTAACTTATCACAACAGTAAATGTAAAAATCTTGTAAACTATGATTCTAGAACAAAGTAAGGAAAAGTATTTACAACAATTAAATGGACAGCATAGGAGTCACAAATATAAGCCCTAGTGCCCCGTGTCTTAAAGGGCACGCGTTCGTTTGTTTGCTTTCATAAAGATGTTCCTACTGATTGTTTTGTTTTGTTTGAGGTGTCTTCCTGATATTTACACATTTGCCTTCTGGGTTCTCTGTTTCGATCATTCATATTGATTTTATTCATAAAGCTGTGGTTTTTACTCCTGTTCAATCTTCACAGTTCAAATAGGAACAGTCATTTTGGATTTGTTTTAATGTGGCAATGATGACACTGTTACTCAGTTATTCCTGTCAAACGCTGTCTTTTCGATAAAGTGTTGCCATAACAACTGAAGTTATTTTTACTGATATCAAACACATGATGAACTCTTCCCATTTCTCAGTTGTTTGGACTCAAAGGGTCACAGGGTTTCTCCTGCAACTCAAAAAGTTGAGTGACCTATAATTATATTAATTCTCATAATATGGGGGATGGTCAAAGACACCAATGAATAAAGACAAATGATTTTTCTAAAATTCTTTGGAAGATCATTGTTGTTTGGAAGATTTTTATCACTTTACCACACTCTGTAGTCTGTCTTGATAAAGGTTATGTCAGAGGTGTGATTGGTGGGAAAGCAATGCACTTTGGTTTCTGCTCTAATCCAGTCAGGTTCTCCTGTGTTTATCACTCAGCTCCCTGACTCAGATCTTGTTTTGTACATGTAAGTTACCATTCCTAACCAACTTTTTGAATCATGACTGATAGATAATGGCAAAAGCCTTTCATATATTGAACTTTGAAAGACTAGAATTTCTTTTCTTTTTTTTTTTTTTTTTGGTTTTTCGAGACAGGGTTTCTCTGTGTAGCTTTGCGCCTTTTCCTGGAACTCACTCTGTAGATCAGGCTGGCCTCGAACTCACAGAGATCCGCCTGCCTCTGCCTCCCGAGTGCTGGGATTAAAGGCGTGCGCCACCACCGCCCGGCATAGAATTTCTTTTTAAAATGCCTTGTTGATGCAAAATTCCCCAAATGAATGCCCAGTGAAGTCGTACTTAGTAAAAGTATGCTAAGTCAGCACACTGCTATCCTGGGCAGTAGAGAACACAAAGGGAGCCTACAGACTACCCTCCTTCACAAACTCGTGAAAATAGTGCATAGATGGCTGGCTATTATTATGCCCTATACTTGATAAACGTGTTATAGGCAGTAAACTAAACAGTAACTACTTGCTTAAGCTGTATGCCTATGGAATGTGCACTGAAACTAGGACCTGCTGGACATCAGGTCAAGTCTAGGATCATACGGTGACCCACCTCGGATTCACATTGTCCATTCATAACAGTGTTGCTGGATCTTCCAAAACTGGCTGGCAGATTGATGTTTAAATATGAACGCCTCTGCGGAGTACCACATGTGGAGTGCCATTCCCCTCAGCAACACCATTCTTGTGTGCAGCTCACTCCAGCATACCAGAGCAGATTCTGCGGGGCAAGCTGTGTACAGCCAGTCAGACTGTATTGGGGGCACCTGGGTTGTTAATACCTTTTTATTCAAGGGTATATTACTCTAGTGGCTGGGGAGATGGCTCATGGGTAAAACACTTAGCCATGCAAGCATCAGGATCTGAGAGGCTGGCTAAAGCCAGATGAAGTGCTAGTGTACTTATGTAATCCCTGTGTGAGATTGGAAGCCAAGGACCCTGTCTCAAAACAAAGCAGAAGGTGAAAACAAATGTCCAGGGCTGTCCTCTGACCTAAACAGGCATGCTGTGGCGTGCATGTGCCTGTCCATAGACACACAAGATTTTAAAACAGGTTACATAGACCAAATGAGGTGGTTGTGTAATAATTATTCTAAAGTTTAAATTAGTTGTTTTCCCACAGTTCTTGCAGTAGGAATTTCTTGGGTGTACAGTTGTTTCAAAGACACACTGTTTCTTATGGGACAGTCTTTGATGATACATAACAGCCAAGGATTTAACAAGAGGACAGTGCAGCAGTGTGTGGCAGTCTACTCTTGGTCCTTTTAAGTCTGCCAGCAAAGCCAGGTAAGTGTCCAAATTAGGTCAGGGTCATTCCATCCTGACCTGGAAATAGTACAAAGTGGGAGAGGATGCATCTTGAATGTTCCAAAATACCCAACAATGTTAATTCTGAAAGTGAGAAGCAACTCTTTCTGATAGCATCCTACATTACACATCCTGAAATCCTGAAAATACACCCAAATTTGTTTAGTGAATAAGCTTGTATTTTGTAGTAGTAAATTTAGACCAAAGTAAAATACTGCAGTTTTGATCATGCATGAAAATGTTATGATTCACTTGCTTGAATCATTTTTTTTAAACACTGGATTGGCCAGGCATAGCCCTGCACTCAACAAGGCTGGAGGGTTGCCATGAGTTCAAAGCCAGTTAGGTCTAGGCCAGGGCTGCATGTGATACTCTTTAAAATCCCAAGACCAGAGGCTGGAGAGATGGCTAAGCTCTGCGATTCTAGAGGAGCCTGGGTTCAATTCCTAGCACCCATGAAGCAGCTCACAACTGTGCAGTTCCAGTTCCAGGGCGTTCAGTACTTCCTTTGACCTCTTTGGACACCAGCGCATGTGTACACACACACATCTGCAGGCAAAACACTCATAAATTATTTAAAAAAAAAAAAAAAAAAAGCTAGAGAGATGGCTCAGTAAAGTGCCACACAAACAAGGAGTTCAGATTCCTAGCACCATGTAAAAACGTTGGTGCTTTGGTGTACACCTGTAATCTTGGTGCTGGCAGAACCCTGGAGCTTGCTGGCCAGCCTGTCGAGCTGAATTAGTGAGTGCAAGTCCAGTGGGAGACCCGGTCTCAAAAGAAATCAAGAGCAAGGGAGGAAAACCCCTGGCCTCAAGCTCTGGCTACCACAGGCTTGGCACATGTGCACACCCAGCTACAAACTGTAGTTCTCTGAGGTTCTGTCAGAGCTCCTTTGCAAATAACTGGGTAGATTTGTTGGGAAGGTCATGACCCAGAACGTGGCTGAAGGCAAAACCGGCTTCAGTATCTGACCCAGAAATACTGTGCCAGCCACCCGATTGCATCGACTTTGTGCATCACCTACGAGCATGTCCCCCTGGAAATGCTTGACCTCCTTGTTAGCCACCATAAGCTAGTTGAACTATAAACAGTGCTCTTCCACAAACAGCTGCTTTTCTGAAGATTTTATTTGGATAGGTATTTTTATAAAATAACTGTAGGTACAGACTTGGGGAAAGGTGAGTAAATGCTTGTTTTAGCTATAAGTAACTGATTAATTGCATATTATATGTCAATGACCAAGAAAAAGGAAAATTTAAGGAGAAATGCCAAATTCTCTGTGGCAATATCAGCAAATGTTAGTAGCATTAACTAGAAAGTGGTCTGGGAGCCAATTAACCAGCAAAGAATTCTGTATATGGAAGTATTTATTCCAGGTCATTAGGTTAAAAATAAAAAATGTATACACACATCATAGTTGAATGATGTCAGTGTGCTTAGAAAGACAATTTATAGAACATCTGGCTTTGCATTGGTCATGGGTGGAAAGTGAGTCGACCATGTGTGTTTTTCACATATTTAACAGCAATATTTCATGTGGTTTGCCGTAAACACTGGGTATTAATTGAAGATACTGTCTTGGGATTTGTTTATACCTTAGCCAGTCACTTTCTCAGATCACTCAATACTGTGATAAAAGGCCCATAATCTAGATCACCATATCAAGACTTGGGAAATTTAGTTTATGCTGTATTGACTTAAGTACAAAATAAAAGAAGTATTTTACTACGAAGAAGAAGAGCATTTTAAAATTCATCTTGTTTTTATCAAGCTTAAAATATCTTAATTTGAAACAAGTCATTGTCCTGTTTGTAGCCATCTTGAGAAAGGCAGCCATGTCCTTTGTAACTTTGATCACTGGTTCAGCCTTTCCTATTTCTTCAGCCCAGAGCTAGTAACCGGGATTTCAGCCTTGCTAGGCGCTGGTTCTCACTGCACCCCAGCCATGTCTTTATAATTCTCGCCATGTCCATAGCTTAGAGCATGGTTTCACCCACAGGTGTACACATGTATTTTAATTAACCAGAGTATATTCTAATTCTAATTACTATGCTAATAACTCATCTGTGATAAGAATTATTGAGTAAATTGTAATTTCATATGTGATAGTAGCTGTCCTGTCTGAATACAAAGACTTCATTACAGAAATAGAGGTAAAAATCCTAAAATAGAAGTAAAAATTCATATCAAAATGAAAAAAATAGCCAAAGTGATGAGAGAAAGAAGAAAACTAGAAAATACCACAAAACCTGACTTCAAAATATACTATAAAATCATAGTAACAAAAATAGCATCGTACCAACAAAACTAGTAGGTCGGTGGAAGAGAGCGCCCTGAAATTAAACTGTCCTCAGATGTGGACAGTTAATTTTCAACGAAGACTCGAAGAACATAGAGTGGAGAGCTGTGTGTCTCCAGTAAAATTGGACACACATGCAGAAGTAGAGAATTCTATCCTTTCCTTTTTCCAAACACAAGTCAATTAAAAATGTAAAGGTAAAGCCTCAAATTTTGTAATTACTGTAAGGAAATATAGAGGGAACACTTCGGTGTGTCCATGATTTTGTGAATAAGATGCAAAAGGCACAAATAGATGAAATCACATTCTGCTAAAAAGCTGTGTGGCAGAGGAAATCCGAGGAAACCATGTAGCATATGAAAGTACAAACTTCACTTAAGATCTTAATGTCCAGATTATAAAGAAAAAATCAAAATAAGATGGAAATATGACTTCTCTGTGTAGTCAACAAGCATATAAAAAGCTGCTCAGCCTCACTAGTGAAGCAATGCAAACCACCGATCCCAAGGACACACACCTGTTCCAATGACTGTCATCACAAAGAAACAGAAGTGTCGTGGCGCATCATTCAGCTGTTAAAAGTGGAGTCCTGTCTGTTGCAGCAACATTTGGGGAACTAGCATTCATTGTAGTACGTGAAATAAGCCAGACAGGAAAATACCACCTCTCAGTTGTTGATGAAAAGTAACAAGACCTCCAGAAGAACAAAAGGCCACTGTGCCTCTGTAAACTAAGGGAGGGCAGGGGGACCTAGAGAAGTCAAATAAGGGCTGGTCAAACGGTGTCCTTTCTTCTGGTTCTTTAGTGGAGTAACCAGGTAAAGCATCCTACAAGAGAGCTGGCGAGATGGTCCAGTGGGTCAAAGGTACCTGCTGAGAAGCCATGACTCCCCAGACCCACATGGGAAAAGGAAAGAACTGACTCCCTTAAGCTGTCTTCTGGTCTTCCTGTGTGTGCTATGGCACATGCATGCCCACACACAAAATAATTGAAATGTTATCTTCTTTAAAGCCTGCAATATAATTCAAAGCACTAAAGGGCAGGAAATCAACATGTAAGAATGGTTACTGGTGTAGCAGCCTATTGCCTAACTTACACAATGGTGTGCTGTATTCCTTGTATATAATTAACAAGCTGTGCCCAGAAAAGTGCAAATGTCACAATAAAAATATCACTGGTGGTTCCTGTTGAATTAGTAGCCCTCAAAATGCTTAAGAGTATTGCAATCAGTGTTTTTGTTTGTTTGTTTGTTTTTGTTTTTGTTTTTCAAGACAGGGTTTCTCTGCGTAGCTTTGCGCCTTTCCTGGAGCTCACTTGGTAGCCCAGGCTGGCCTCGAACTCACAGAGATCCGCCTGGCTCTGCCTCCCGAGTGCTGGGATTAAAGGCATGCGCCACCACCGCCCGGCGCAATCAGTGTTTTTAAGATGTTTATTAGAAAATCTAATGAATCTAATGCCTATGAAGCCGCACCTACTCCTTTGAAAAGAACTTCCTCAGTTTTCCTAACTATTTTCTCCCAAGTCTCTCAGACAGGCTTCTCTGTAGGTTTTAATTAGGAGCATCAGGCACCAGTAGGTGGCAGTAAAAACCAAGCAGAGACCTTATTCCAACTGGGGAAAAAAATCTTTTCTGCCATCAGTCAGTCTGGTGTATCCAGACCCCCTGGTTTGCATTGTTTTCTGGCTTAAAAGCTCCTGAATATCAGGTAGTGACTTGTGAAATGGAAATCAGACTAAAGTTGTTGATCCAATGTAATATGACAAACTGAACAGTGCAACAACACATCATAAGCCTCATATGGAGTGGAAGGTTCCATACATGCCTTGAGGCTCAGCAGACTCCCATTCATGAAGAATGCTGCCTAGTTTCCATGTATCAATTTTTTAAATTTTGTATTCATTTTACAGACCAACCACAGTTCCCCCTCCCACCCCCGCACCTTCTCCCAACCCCGCCCCCCAACCTCCACTCCTCTAAAAGGGTAAGGCCTCCCATGGGGAGTCAACAGAGCCTGGTACATTAAGTTGAGGCAGGACCAAGCTCCTCCCCCATGCATCAAGGCTGAGCAAGGCATCCCACCACACGGAATGGGCTCCAAAAAGCCAGATCATGCACAAGTGATAGATCCTGATCCCACTGCCAGGGGCTCCTCAAAAAGATCAAACTACACAACTGTCCCACATGCAGGGGACCTAGTTCAGTCCCATGCAAGCTCCACAGATATTGGTCTAGAGTTCGTGAGTTCCCAAAAGCTTGGTTCAGTTGTCTCTGTAGATTTCCCTGTAATCTTGACCACCACCACCCCTTGCCCATATAATGCCTCCTCCCTCTCTTCAACTGGATTCCAGGAGCTCAACCTGATGCTTGGCTGCGGATCTCTGCATCTGCCTCCATCAGTTACTGGATGAAGGCTCTATGATGACAGTTGGGGTATTCACCCATCTGATTCCTGGGGTAAGCCAGTTCAGTCACCCTCTCCACTATTGCTAGTAGTCTTAGCTGGGGTCATCCTTGTGGATTCCTGGGAATTTCCCTAGCACCATTCCTGGGTTTCTCCCTAACCCCATAATGTCTCTATCAAGATATCTCTTTCATTGCTCTCCCTCTCCGTCCTTCCCCCAGCTGGACCATCCCGTTCTCTCATATTCTCATCCCCCATTTCCTCCCCTCTACTGCCACACCCCTGACCCTGCCACCCCTAGTTTACCCAGGAGACCTAATCTATTTTCCCTTCCTAGGGCCATCCATGCATCCCTCTTAGGTCCTCCTTGTTACCTGGCTTCTCTGGAGTTGTGGGTTGTAGTCTGGTTATCCTTTGCTTTACATCTAGTATCCACGTATGAGAGAGTACATGCCATGTTTACACAAGCCGGCAGCCTGCTGTGGGATGTCTTCCAGTGAGCTGTGAATATATGTTGTTTCCATTGGTTAATAAATAAGCTGCTTTGACCTATGGCAAGGCAGCTTAGAGGCAGGCAGAAAATTCAAGGAGAGAGACAGAAAAGAGAAAGGCAGAGTCTGGGTAGAGATGCCGGCCTGCTACCTAAGGAACAACATGCCAGCAGACCAGTAAGCCATGGAACACATGGTAAAACATAGATTATTAGAAATGGGTTAATTTAAGATATAAGAGCTAGCTAGCAAGAGGCCTGCCATAGACCATAGTTTGTAAATAATATTAAGCCTCTGAGTGATTATTTTATAAGCTGCTGCAGGACTGTGGGGCTGGGCAGGACCAGAAGAACCTTCCAACTACAATAGCCAACATCAAATTAAATGGAGAGAAACTCAAAGCGATTCCACTAAAATCAGGATCAAGACAAGGCTGTCCACTCTCTCCATATCTATTCAATATAGTACTTGAAGTTCTAGCTAGAGCAATAAGACAACAAAAGGGGATCAGGAGATAAAATCTGGAAAGGAAGAAGTCAAACTTTCACTATTTGCAGATGATATGATAGTATATATAAGTGACCCCAAAAACTCCACCAGGGAATTCCTACAGCTGATAAACACCTTCAGTAATATGACAAGATATAAGATTAACTCAAAAAAATTAATAGCCCTCCTATATACAAATGATAAATGGGCTGAGAAAGAAATCAGAGAAACATCACCCTTTACAATAGCCACACATAATATAAAATATCTTGGAATAACTCTAACCAAACAAGTGAAAGACCTGTATGACAAGAACTTTAAGTCTCTGAAGAAAGAAATTGAAGAAGATGTCAGAAAACGGAAAGATCTCCCATGCTTATAGATAGGTAGAACCAACGTAATAAAAATGGCAATCTTACCAAAAGCATCTACAGATTCAATGCAATGCCCATCAAAATCCCAACACAATTTTTCACGGACCTTGAAAGAACAATATTCAACCTCATATGAAATCTTAAAATATTCATCAGATTGTTACTTTTTTCCAAGATCCTCAGAATTTTCTGTGATTCTTAATGCTACTTTAAACTCATTAAGTGAAAGTCCCCATTCTCAGTTGCAAAACAAAAAACAAAAAACAAAAAAAACTGTTGGTCTAAAAAATGGATTTCCTGTCCTGTGACCCAATTCCTTAGTGAGTTTGGTAATTTTGCTTACTTTATCTCTCTGTACCATGACTAATTTGCTAAGTGAAAAAAATAAACATCTCTTTTGCCTACTTCATCAGCTAGTCATGTAGATAAAAAACACGTTTTGAAAAATGTGCAAACAAAAATCAAGAATGTAGAAATTTTTTAAAACAGAAAAAAAAAAGGAGGATTTTGTGTTGTATCAGCCAAATATAGTGTGAGGACGTTTTGGATCTAGATTTGCACAAAAAAACAAACAAACATTAGAAACCAAAGAAGGCTGAGGACAGCTCAGTGGTAGAACACTCACTGAGCAGGCACAAGGCCCTGGGATCAACCTCAGTAAGGGAGGGCGGGAGAGGGGGTGGAACAAGAAGAAGGGAGGAGGTGGGGGAGAAACAAGAAAACTGGAAGTGATATTTGATAGGGGTATTTTGTTCTTAAGTGGACCGACTTTTTTTTTAACAATAACAATGTCCAAAATTTGCTCCAAAATACCCAGAATATAAAGGAAACAAAATGGGCAGGGGTGAGTCAGAAATAATTCTGAGGATGGAGGCGGCTGTTCTAAAACACAAGTGCTGAAGAGGTGTCCAATAAGGGTTATTGCACTACTTTGAAATATTCCATGATCAAGGCTTTATAGTAACCAAATTTTAATTTTTAAATGTATAATATTAAAATTTATAAGGAAACAAAGCATTAATGATTGTTTGCCAGTAAATTAGTTCACTGATTTAGAAGTAGGGAAGTCCCCGCATGAAAGTGGATTTGTCTGGAGTGAGGAGCCCGCTTGCCTGTGTGCGTCTGCCCCACCTCCCTTCCTTCCCTTCCCTTCCCTGGAGTCTAGGGTCCTTCTCCAACAGCACTGTGAAATTACAACCCTGCTCCCCACTAAAACCTGAGACTGAATCCCCAAGCACAAACCACTAACCGGATTTCTCGTCTAGTGAAAGAACTCCTAGAGCTCTTACCATTGTCTCCAAGGAAGATCAACCAACTCAGAACAGGATGAACCATCTTAGGGAGCTAAGGTGACCTCTGCTTTCCCCAGGGGAATAGCAGCACCGGGACCCAGATTTGAATAACCACTAATCAGTGATTATTGTGATGCTGTGGAAGGCCCAGCTTTTCCAGTACAGAATCTCAGCTTCTTCCGCCCTTTCCGTGTGTGTGTGTGTGTGTGTGTGTGTGTGTGTGTGTGTGTGTGTGTGTGTGTTGTGTGTGTGTGTGTTGTGTGTGTGTGTGTTGTGTGTGTGTGCGCGTGTTATTCTTTCTGAACTAATTCTATATAAAAGCATAATACACTAGAAACTAGAACTTTTCCCTTAAGGAAATTCCATGCATTATGCAGTACCTAAACTAGTTCTCCAGAATTGGGAACACTACTTTTCATTTAACAGAGTGAATTCTAAGACACCACACATACAATGGTAAAGCCATATAATCAATGTATGAGATGGACGCATGGACTTGGATATGGGTTATGCATGCACACACTAACCTTGGATGTTCTAAAGGCAAACAGAGAATTTCACTTGACTTTCATATGCTCAGAAGGTATTCTTCCCCACTCTTTCCCTGTGTGCTAAGCTAGATCTCATCAATCCTTTTATTATTTTTTCCTTTTTCAAGTATATAGTGCAGGCTGGCCTCAAACTCAGAATCCTCCTGCCTCAGCCTCCTAAGTGCTAGGATTATAGGCTGATCACATTTGATCTGGTTTCCATCATCACTTAATGTCACCTAAATTCAAATCTCTAGGGAGCCTAGAACAATTCTCAAGATTCAATTGTATGACCCAGCTATGAGGTATAAAAGTTTATATAGAGGTTTGGCCAGGAACACTCTTACCTGAGCCCTGTTGCCCCAAGTTAGAGGTATAAACTAAGTCCTAATCAATAGAGAAGTGTAAAGAGGAAATTCCTTTGGCTTCAGAAAAGTAAAATTGAAGATTCAAGCACTGAATGTTTTGTTTTAATGTTTTCAGATTTTTTTTATTTTTTATTTATTTTTTTTCCATCACAGGCAATTTATTTTGTTCTATTCATTCACAGTTAATACAGAAAATACTTGGAAACTTTTCCATATAATATTTGACACAGAAATCATCAAATAGAAGTATACAATGTTGACAGGAGGCAGTACATTTATAATTTATAACCCCAAATGTATTTATAAATTAGAAATGGAAAGATCTACAAATGAAATTATGAAGGTTCACCAAAGTCATTTAATCTGTCAGTTTTTCATTCATTTTTATGTCTTAATAATATTCTATTGTATGAATAAGCCACATTTTATTTCTCTCCAGTATCTGATAGCTATTTGAGTTGTTTTAACTTTTTTACTATTAGCAACACACTGCTGTAAACCTTCATGTACATGTTTCATAGGTGCACATTTTCAGTAGTTTGAGGTTATATTCCTAAGGGTAGAATTGTTGAGTAACAAAGTAACAATGTTTTGCATTTTGACCAACCACCAAACTGTTTTGCCAAAGTGGCACACCATTTTACAATCTCACCAAATCCTTGTTTTTAAGGCTCTGATTTTTGTACAAAAGCATTCAATCATTCTGTCAGACCAAACCAGGAAAAGTAAGCTATAGTTCAGAGCTGTTCTATTCCATTTACTATGCAAAGCCAATCTTGGCGTTTGCAACTCTCAGCCCTTTTGAGTATTCTTGCAGTGTTCACCTTTTCCTCCACCACTTTTTTTTTCTTCTTTTTTTCTGGTTTATTTCTATCTATTACAAATGTATAAAAAATCCTCCATCAACACTGCTGATAGCAGCAGAACCTTGAGAAATATACCTTTGGTTTGCCTCAGAAAAGGAACACATATTGTACTGTAAAGTTTATAAAATTGGCACAAAACATTGTAATAATGTTACAATACCAGTTTTAAGAGTTCAGTCACTAATGGGGAGCCGATAGGATACATGCAGAACTGTGAAAGCGATCTCACTTAGCCAGCTGTACACGTAGACTGTAAATCTACATTCAGATCATTTCTGAACTAAGACTATCATCTCAGTTTATCTGTTGAGGTCAACCAGGAAATCCTAGAATATACCTTGATTTTTGCAAAAAAAACAAAATAGGGGAAGGGGTTTCTTCAGCATTTCAGTCCACGAGTAACAGTATACTAACAGGCAAAGTGTTCTCTCACTGTCAACATAGAATGAACTGCTGCTGGAGGTCAACTTGGGCTTTAATTTGCATTAGCACTTACATGCATAGTAGTCCAAGTTGTTGACCTCATGACTTTAAAAAGTAACTCTAAAAAAGTAAAATGGCCCTTCTTGGAAGACTAAAGAAAGACATCCAGCCACAGTTGTAAAAAGTCTCATCAAAACAATATACCCTTTTATAAATTACGCCTCAATTTAAAAAAAAAAAAAAAGTAGCCCCAAATAAGAAGCAGCTCTGAAAAAGAAAATATAACTTAAGATATTTGAAAAAAACAAGGTGAATACAGGTTCAAAAGTAATTAAGATATATTTTCTTAAGGCTATCTAGAATTAGGCTTTAAAGAATTCTACCATTTCAAGTTTACCACTAGTTACTAGATACCTATTTACAAACAAGATGTTCACCTTTTTTGTTCCTTTATCAAGAGAAAAATCTACCTTCAGACTATGAGGGTGGTGATGGGGAGGGACTAGAAAACAAGATTCAAACAATCCCATGCAAATATCACATTTTTCAAATGGAAGAACTCCAAACTGCACTAGAAGTTCCAATCACTAAGACACTCTCCATTGAAATGATTTAAGTACAACTACATGGCACCAAGGTTTAGACCTAATATAGGCCTGACAACCAAGTCCTTGTTTTCTGGAAGAAAGGCCTCAAAAGTCCCACTCAATTCCATATAACAATACTTCAAAGATCAATTAGGTTTTCCTTTCCTTAATATTTTTGTTTTTGACTTCTAATCCTAAAGACTAGATTAAAACTTAGCTCATTTCCCAGAAGGCATTGCTTCCCTTTGCTCTATGAAAGAGTCCACCAAAACTTCTTCCTCAAAACCATCTAGCCCCCAGCCTCCAGCCTTTGCTTGTGATGCATCTTTCTCAACATCCTGAAAAGGTAATGTAGGTAAAATATGCTCATAAACATTAAAACTAGTTGTTAGAAAGACGTAACTAGCTTTATAATTTAAGTTTTAAAGCATAAATACTTGCAGCTTAATCTGCACTGACAATGATTGTCGAAGCCTAGAATTCAACATTTACAAATTCTCATTCACACACACAAAACACACTATTATCACACAACTTTTGTCTTGAGAGAATCTTCTGCTTTTTAAATCTTTGGCCTCCCAGTCAATCCCAAATTCAACCAACATTTCCGAGTTCTGGTAGTTACCTGGACCACTGAGTCATTGCCACAAGACTTCTTCTCTTTTGAAACATCCTTTTTCTCTAGATATTAGGATAGCTACACCAGCTTGTTTCTTCTGTGGTGTATGTTGGTGTGGGATTATCTATTGCTTGATTTTTCATGGATGTGTTTAGCTTCTTTGGGTTGAATTTTCCCTTCTAGTGCTTTCTGTAGGGCTGGGTTTGTAGACAGGTATTGATTAAATCTGGTTTTATCCTGGAATATTTTGTTTACTCCGCCTATGGTGATTAAGAGTTTTGCTGGGTATAATAGTCTGGGTTGGCATCCTTGGTCTCTTAGTGTCTGCATGAGATTTGTCCATGATCTTCTAGCTTTCATAGTCTCTATTCAGTAGTCTGGTGTTATTCTGATGGGTTTACCTTTATATGTTACTTGGTCTTTTTCCTTTGCGGCTCTTAGTATTTTTTCTTTGTTCTGTGCATTTAGTGTTTTGATTATTATGTGGCGAGGGGACTTTTTTTTTTGGATCCAGCCTATTCAGTGTTCTGTAAGCTTCTTGTATCTTCATATGTATTTCTTTCTTTAGGTTAGGAAAGTTTTCTTCTATAATTTTGTTGAATATATTTTCTGTGCCTTTGAGTTGGTATTCTTCTCCTTCTTCTATCCCTATTATTCTTAGGTTTGGTCTTTTCATGGTGTCCCAAATTTCCTGGACGTTTTGTGTTATGACTTTTTTGTCTTTAGTGTTTTCTTTGACTGACGAATCTATTTTCTCTATCATGTCTTCAGTGTCAGAGATTCTCTGTTCCATCTCTTGCAATCGGTTGGTTATGCTCGTTTCTGTAGTTCCTGTTCGTTTTGTCAGGATTTCTATTTCCAGCATTCCCTCAGCATGTGTTTTCTTTATTGTCTCAAATTCATTTTTCAGATCTTGGAATGTTTCTTTCATCTGTTTAATTGCTTTTTCTTGGCTTGATTTGATTTCTTCCCATTTTTTGTTCGTTTTTTCTTCCATTTCTTTAAGGGAGTTTTTTATTTCCTCTCTAATGGAGTTTTTCATTTCCTCTTTAAGGGAAGTTTTTATTTCCTCTTTAAGAGAGTTTTTCATTTCCTCTTTAAGGAAAGTTTTTATTTCCTCTTTAAGGTAGTTTTTCATTTTCTCTTTAAGGAAAGTTTTTATTTCCTCATTGAGGGAATGTTTTATTTCTTCTTTAAGGGCCTCTATCATCTTCTTAAAGTCATTTTTAGGGTTGATCTCTTCTGTTTCTTCTGTCATGGTATGTTTAGGTCTTGCAGGTGTAGAATCAATAGGTTCTGATGTTGCCATATAGGTCTTTATGTTTTTGCCTGTATTTTTGCACTGGCGTCTACTCATCTTTTCCTCTGTGCGGTGCAGGTGGTGTCTGTGTCTGAGAGTGCCTCTCTTGTTCTAATTTTTAGTCTTGGTTTAGTAGGGGTTCTTGGTTAAATTGGTGCTATTGGGCTGTTTCTTCAGGGACAGCTGATTTCAGTCGGTGAATTATATACTTATGATTCTCGTGATCTGGTTTGGTGGCTGGGTAGCGCCTTCTTCTGTGTTCCCAGGTCACGTTTTGTTCATTTGTCAACTCCTCAGCTGATCTTGTTTCTTCAGACTTCAAACTGTAGGCATCTGAATCCTCTCCCAGATGGGTTTCAGCTGAGCAGGGTAGTCTCACCAACACCTCCAAGTTGTTGGGTTTCACAGGATCAGCAGTTGGACCCTGGGTTGTCCCCAGACGGAGTGTCCAGACTCGCCCTGGTTCCGACCCACGGAGACAGCCTCTTCCCCAGGTGTTGGGGCTAGGGGCGTCCCCGTTCCAAGCTGTGTCCGCCCCTCTCCGTCCCCGGGCCTGTCCACCCCTGTGGCCCACCGCCACAGGCCCACCTGCGTCCACTTGTCTCCGCCGCTGGGCCTGTATGTCCCTGTTAGCTGCCGCTGGGTCTGTCTACCTCTGCGGGCGGCCAACGGGCCTGTATGTCTCTGCCGGCTGCCGCGTGGGCCTACCTACCTCTGCTTGTCACTGCTGCCGGGGCCCATCCACCTCTGCGAACTGCCCCGGGGCCTGTATGTCTCTGCTGGTTGCCTCTGGGCCTGTATGTCCCTGTCGGCCGCTGCCAACGGGCCCTTCCACCTCCGCAAGTCACCGACCTGCGTCCGCCTGTCTTCGCCGCGTGGCCTGTCCACCTCTGTGGGCCGCCACCAGGCCTGAATGTCTCTGTCGGCCGCCGCCGCTGGGCCCGTCCACCTCCCTCTGCTTATCTCTGCTGCAGGGCCTGTCCACCTCTGTGGGCCGCCGCTGGGCCTGAATGTCTCCGCCAGCTGCCACTGGGCCTAAATGTCCCTGTCAGCCACTGCCGCCAGACCCGTCTACCTCCACGGGCCGCTGCCACAGGCCTACCTGTGTCTACTTGTCTCCGCCATCTTGAATCGTAGTACCATGTTTTCAGATTTTTTACAACTTAGATATTTTTAGAAGTTGTGATCTGAATGTTAGTGACCCTCCCCCACCACACACACACACACACACACACACACACACACACACACACACACACACGTACGCACATACCAGTTTCATCTGTTGAAGTCCTATCCCCCAAGTGACAGTATTAGGTGGTGGGTTTGGAGAAATAAATAAAGAACGGTGTAGAGCAAGAAAGCCAGCCAGGACCTTGTGAAGAGGTGCCATCTATGATGTAAACAAGGAAGTGGATCCTCATCAGATGCCTGCCAATACCCTGATCTCCAACTTTCAACTTTCCATCGTTCAGGAGTCTGCTGTTGATCAGCCATCTAGGTTGTGTCTGTTCCAGCAGCCTAAGCAGACTGGTACAAGTGAGAAAGTTCCTGCTTAGACAAGAGCGGGAGGCTTAGACAAGGCAGAAGCGGTGGAGGGAGCCGAGTCAGGGTGAGCAGGCAGTGGGTCCCGGAGAACCATTGCTTGCCGGTCTGTTTGATAGTTTCTATTTTGTCCTCATCACGTGTCCCTTTCTACAAAACAAGAAAACAGAATGGTGGCTGATGCACATGTGAGATTTTTTTTTCTTTCACTAAAACAGTATCTTTAATTTGTTTGAACAGTCTCTGACAGCAAGTTTTCTTGTCAGACTATCTTTAGACGGCCAACCTGCAAATAATGACCTGGAGATTTGTTATTAACTATGAAAGCTTGGCCTTAGCTTAGGCTTTTATCCCAACTAGCTCTTATAACTTAATTAACCCATATATTTTAAATCTACATTCTGCTACATGGCTTGGTTACCTCTTCTTGGTACTGAACATCTGACTTGTTCTGAGTCTGCCGGGGAAGTCGAGCCACATGCCTAGATTCCTCCTCCCAGTTTCTCTCTCTCCCCGGAAGTCCCACCTATTCTCTCCTGCCTAGGCATTGGCCATTTAGCTCTTTATTAAACCAATCAGAAGGCACCTTAGGCAGACACATATCTTTACAGTAAAAACAAATACTCTGCAACAGCCTCTAATTTCCTGAGTCCACAGTAATACGTGAACATAGGCTTGTTACAAAACCCAACACAGGAGTGCTGGAGAGATGGTCTGGGGAGTTGAGGGGTGGTGCTAAGAGCACTGGCTGCTCTTCTAGAGGACCCAGGTTCAGTTCTCAGCACCCACAGGGCAGCTAACAATTTTCTGTAACTCCATTTCCTTAGGATGCAACACTCTCTTTTAGCCTCTGTAGGTACTGAACGATATTCAAAATACAATGTAAGACATTCGTGCAGGCAAACATTCATGCAGGCAAAACACCCATGCACATAAAATCTAAAAGAAATTTTATTTTTTTTTTGTTTTTGTTTTTGTTTTTCGAGACAGGGTTTCTCTGTGTAGCTTTGCGCCTTTCCTGGAGCTCACTTGGTAGCCCAGGCTGGCCTCGAACTCACAGAAATCCACCTGGCTCTGCCTCCCGAGTGCTGGGATTAAAGGCGTGCGCCACCAACGCCCGGCGCAAGAAATTTTAATACATAGAATTTAACATAAACAATAAGCCTGAGAAGTTCTCAGGTCCTAGATTCCTACTTTTAACCAAAAATATATACAAATATCTCTTTATGTGCGTAACTACAAAGATTAACTGCCTTGAAGTCACACTGGGAAATGGTTTTTTGATTTTTTTTTTTCCCCTGAGTTTATGACTCATCCAGGAACCTCAGAAGTTGGAAGGAAGATGTCTCCAGATTGGAATCAGGCTGGATGACAGTGAGTTCTAGGCCAGCTTGGGCTACTGTGTGAGAATCTGTCTCAAATAATCAGAACAATTAAAAAGTAATTTTTGTAACTTGAATTTTTACCTAACTTGGTATCTTGAAGAAGGCTCCAAATCACTACTACATAAAACCTGAACTTTTCCCTACTGTTCTGTAATATTTTAATAACATGGTGCAAAGTGAAACTAATATAACTTAAGTATTTATTAATAAACATTTATAGGGTTTTTTCTCTCTGACAAAGCTATGACTATCACATTCATTGTTCAAAGTGTACCATGCTGTGTGTGTGTGTGTGTGTGTGTGTGCACGAGCATAGAATTTGATATTGTCAAAATATCCCCAAAGCTGTGTTGGGGCTGGAAAGACAGCTCAGTGGTTAAGAGTGTTGGTTGTTCTCCCAAAGGACCTGAATTCAATTCCCACATGGCAGCTTTCAGTAACTCAGCTTTCAGTGGCTCTGATTCCCTCATACAGACATACATGTTGGCCAAATACCAGGGCACGTAAAAATTAAATGAATAAATACAATTATTAAAAAAAAAAAAGCTGTGTTTACTTCTAGATTGGTTTCTACTGTGACAGCCCCTGATTCTCACTCATCCAAGACTCAGAGGACCAATATCTTCCATGTTGTCCATTATACTGGTCAAAATATTTCAATGATCGTTCCATTTGCCTATCATTTAATACACTTATTAGTCATCACCATTTCTTCTGTGAGCTTCCTGTTTTTTTCCAATTTTTTAATTCATCTATTAACCATAATATACTACATATGCTACATTAGCAAATTAATCCAAAATCTTCATACCTTCCCACAGTAAACTTTATTTCTCCCTCACACTCTGTGGTGATAGTGAGTCACTCAGAGATAGCCAGGGCAGAGGTGACTCAGTAAACTTGACCACAGCCTCCTCAGGAGGAGAGATTGGCTAGCTACATCTGGCTCACAGAAGCAGCAGGCATCACTTGTCTGGATATAAATATTCATGCTTACACTGACAATAAAGGTAGGAAATTGAAAAATTGAGAAATATTTGCTAAATATCACTCTCTCTGACACAATTTGGAGTATTTGTTACTTTATTGACAATTGTTGATATTACATGAATATGAATTTGTTACATCCACAATATGTGATGTTGAACTTTACGAACAAAAAAAATTATCTTGAAAAATATCTCATCATTGAAAAGAATACTAGTTAGGATCCACTGAAATCAGAGTGACATCAGCGTGGGCTATCTTCACTTGGTCATTAGTGTCTCCTTCAACTGTACATATTTCATCAAGTCAGTTTTAGCTCAAATGATCTTATGAATGTGATGCATGAAACATCTTATTGCAGATACTATGCACTTGGTGAGCTGTGCATGCTAAGCCAGGCTGTACCAATGTACCTATCACACCCTTGTTGTGACAGTCTCTGTTTTTTCAGACTCTAGAATGTGTGTAAGAAAGAGTGTGGTGGGCTAGAGAGATGACTCAATGCTTAAGAGCACTTGTTGCTCTTGCAGAGGACTTGTGTTCAGTTCTCAGCACCCAGATGGTGGCTCAAACCATCTATACATCCAGTTCTAGGGAATCTGACACCCTTTTCTGACACCTTTTCCACAGGCACCAGGCACATGTGATGCATATATGTACATGCAGGCAAAACACTCATATACATAAAATAAGTCTTTTAAAAACTGTTTTTAAAAAAAGAAAATAGTGTGAGTCTAGTTTCCGTATCTGTTACTTACCTAGTGTCTAGACTGAATAATTTATAGCTTGCACTGCTCAAGCAGTTATGACAAACCCATGATCTACTACCCTTGCTTAGATCTTTTACCCTTGTCAAAGCCTCAGATGACAGTTCATGTCTTTCTGATCAAGACTCATGTGATTAACAATTTCAAATTCAAACCAACTCTATCAATAATAAAATAGGTATAGTACTGAATGTGTATTTGCAATAACTTGTAATAAGCAAGACATGTTTTTAAGAGTTGGGTATTTCTGAGATAACAGCAAGAAGAAAAACTCAAACCTCCTCTTACACTGTAACCTCAGAAATAGGTATGACAAACATTGAGAACCATTATTGAGAGAATCAAGGGTCTAGAGAAAGAGTTCACTGGTTAAAGGTGCTTGCTACCCAACAAGTGGCATCCTATACTTGATCCCAGGAACCCACATGAGGGCAGAAGGAGAGAGCCTACTCCATAAAGTTATTCTCTGTTCACATATGTCCTATGGCACACATTCCCCAACACATCTCATGCACATACACACACACACACACACACACACACACACACACACACACACACACACTTTAAAAAATAAGTGAGAAAACTAGAGTAGAAACTGTATAAATAAAAGTTATAAAATTTGGAAAATAGCTAGGAAGTAAGATGGAGTTGAAATAGTTCTCTCAAAAGGAAACTTCTGCGTGTGTAGTAGTCATGAGTCCTGTAAGAGATGGCCATGTCTATTATTTAGTTCCAGAAAACAAAGGAAGGCATTTAATCTTGCAGATAGATTTATCTCAGAGCAAAGCCAAAGAATTTTCTTACTGAAAGATATTTACTTGTCTTTGAAAATGGAAAACTTCTGGAGACTTCATGATCACATGACAGAAATTATTTTTCTCATAGTACACAGAGGTAACTGTTGTTATTTAACATTAACAGAAATCCTATCGGTGACCAACCTCCGTAAATGTTTTATCTTGCAAAACTTAAACATCACTAAGCAGTCGGTCATGTTTCCTTGACTCCAGCTTCTGCATATTGCTATTCTATGTCTATTGTCTATTACTATCATTTTAGCTAATCTAGATTCCACTTATAAATGAAACAATACAGTTCAGGTGTTTTGTGACTAGCTTATTTCACTTAGCACAATGTCCTTAATGTCTAGAATACCCACAGTGTAGCACCTGTCCCGAATGTTCCTTTTAAAGACTGAGTAACAGTCAGTGGTGTAGGTATGCTGAGCACATGTCAGGCTGCAAAAGCCAAGGATGGCACTGAGAGGAAGTGAGCTGGGCGGGGACCTAACTTGTTTACCAAAAATTATGATTGGCTCTTGGGATCAGGAGAGATGACGTAGGTGCATGATCTCCTCATGATCATGCTGAGCTATGCCTGGAGAGGCTCGTGGATATGTGACCTTTGTTGTGATTGGTAGAAGGAAAGCTGGCTTGCAGTTTGGTGCTTTATAAAGGGTGTGCTGATGCTTAATAAATGAGTTCCTGCTTGACATGGTTCCTCACTGCCTCTGATTGTCTCTGGTACTGGGAGGCTGGGTGATGGGCCAGTGGCACACTACCCTTCCTCACTCAAGATCTGCTGCAGGTCTTCGGTGGGGTCAGGGGAACCACCACCACCACCACCACCACCACCACCACCACCCTCCCCGCACAGTGGCATATACATAACAAAAGTTGTTTATCCATTCCTCTGTTGATTGATACTTGGGTACTACAGTTCATCTTTGAGCCACTGTTGCTGTGAACAAGGGATTACAGAATCCCTTGGAGACGTTTCTTAAAGTTCTTTGGACGTATTTATGGGAGTGAAATTGCTGCATTGTATAGTAATTATTTTTTTAATTTAGGAGGAACCGCTATTCTATTTTCAATATAGCCACACTATCTTACAGTTCCATTAACCAGTGTGACAGAATCTCAATTTCTCTGCATCCTCACCTACCTGGTTGATTTTGGTTTGTCGATGATAACCACTCCACTGATCCCTTTCAGTGTTGTTCAGATGTACATCTGTTTAGGGCTGACCACTTAAGACTGAATAACATCAGAGAGCCGGTCCCTGGAGAAAACTGGTTCTCCCACTCTCTCAGTAGCCATTGACTGTCTACAGCTCAAGGAGTGAGGCTTTCATAGTTTAGGTTTCTATTGCTGTGATAAAGCAACCATGGCCAAAAGCAACTTGGGGAGGAAAGGGTTTATTTGGCTTGCATACCCTGGGTCACAGTCTATTGAGAGAAGCCAAAACAGTAACTCAAGCAGGGTAGGAATTTGAAGGCCATGCAGGGATGCTGCTGACTGACTTGCTCAGCCTGCTTGCCTATGGAACCCAGGACCACAAGCCCAGTGGTGTCCCCAGTTACAATGCGCTAAGCTCTCCTCATCCATCACTAATTAAGAAAATGCCCTTACAGGCTTGTCTGCCTACAGCCTGGTCTTATGGAGGCATTTTCCCACTTGAGGTTCCTTCCTCTCAGATGACTCTTGCCGTGTCAAGCTGACATAAAACTACCCTTGTGGGATTTTACCCATCCGAGTTGGCATGTCAGTTAGTACTGTCATCATGTGGGTTTTATTTACACAACCATATTGCTGAGATTTAATGGGTGCATCTTCCCTGACATGCCTAGAAGACACTGTCTTGTCACAGGAATCTTAGCCTCTGGCCCTTACGGTCTTTCTATCCCCTCTCTCCTGATGTTCCCCGAGCCTTATGTACAGAGGTTGCATTGTAACTATACAACTGGGTCTGGGTACCCTACGGTCACTTAGTCTCTGCATTTCGATCGGTTGTGGATCTCTTTAATAATCTTCATCTGTTGTAAAAAGAAGCTTCTTAGATGAGGGATGAGAGCTACACTTACCTGAGGGTATAAGGATAAGTATTTAGAATGCAATTAGGAGTTATATTGGTCTAGGAAAATGTCAGTAGTAGGTGCTCCTCTAGAGTCTGTGAGTTCCATAACCATAAGTTGGCATCAATTCTCTCCTATTGAGCTGTATTTAAGTCCAATAGACAACTGCTGGTTACTCTCAAGATAGAAGTAACGCTATTGCATCATTGGGGGCTTATCTTTCTGTGCTGGTCATTGTGGTTTGTAGACTTTGCAGCTGGACAGAACTACTGATGAATATTTTTTCTTCCTTGTCAGCTTGCATCATACCTTCAGGTCTTACAAGAGCTAGTCTTCAGGGAAAAGTCTTCCAGATCAGTTCCAACTTCATTCCTCCAAGTTCTGTGTCCAAAATGTGTGGTGTCTTTCATAGTAGGATGCTGTCTTCAGCACCAGGGTCTTACTGAGACAATCAAAGGCAAGGGCAATAACCTATATTGTTTGGAGAGTCTCTTGGATGCTCCCTGACCAGCAAGTCACAGGAAGTTCCAATTCCTGACACTGTAGTTTTGTTAGATAGACTATCTTGGGTTTGTTTGTTTGTTTGCTTATGCTTTTGTTTTGAAAAAGAATCTCACTGTGTAGCATACGCTGGCCTTAAATTCATAATGCTGCCTCAGCTCCAAAGCAACAGGAATTACAGGTATGTGTTTACCCTACCCAATTAAGATTTTCTTTTAATTATTGTTTTTCCATATCAAAACATTTTGGAAATTTGTTTAGTTACATTTAATACCTTGATTCACATTATTCTGTGTGGATGCTGTTCTCATCCTATACCTTAGTTCGTAAACTCCAACGTGCATCTTGAACTGTAGAGTTTTCATTGACTTTTTTACTTAGCCTACAATGATCTATCAATTTCCAAAAGATACTTAACTCTCAACCATGTGACTTAGGATTTACACACACACACACACACACACACACACACACACACACACACACACTTTTATTTAGTTTTGTGTTATTCCCTGATTTTCACATATGATGTTCTCTCAAGCTAAATGGCTAGATCTTCAAGAGTAGGAGCCGTTTTTTGTTTTGTTTTGTTTTTTAATACAGACAGACTTAAGAGTTGCTGAGGGTTTATCCATAAAACATACTCATTCCATTTATTTACATGACTGAAAGCAAAAATCGAGACATTTACAACACAAAAATTTCATTCATACAAATCTGAACAATACTTAGATGTGTTTAAATCTGCTAAATAAAATGTGGCAAGAGTCATTGGGTAATGAAATCTCTTTTCTTGAAGAAACTTATGGAACACTACCATGCAGCACAGAAGTCAGATACCTCGTGACACAGTCCATTGGTTACACTGCAGCTAAGCTGACGTGTTTGCTGATAATCATCCTTGGTTTGCTTTGTCTTTCCCTCTCCCTTCCCACCCTACTCTTTCTCCCTTTGTTCATTCTTCTGATAGTTAAGCTTGATGACATAGTTTCCAATCAACATTTTAATAGTTCTTCATTTATGATAAAGTATGAACTATGTAAATTCAAAAAATAAACACCCACATAGAGATTTACCCTCCATGAAATGTGTTCCCTCAGAAGTAGGGCAATTCATCTATTACAGGCTTGAGCCATAAAATTGGAATCCAAGCAATAATTCTCCAATTAAAGAAAACTCTAGAGCCTGGGTTGCAGTCCTCCTGAATCATAACTAGTTGGCAACAAAAGCTATCCTGCCTTGGTGTGAATAAGCCTTAACATAAAATCTCTTCACTCAGCCTCAAAAGCTAGAAATTAAGGGAGAAATAAATTCAGGTGGACATTTATACACAATATTTTGAATACCATTTTGGTCAAATTAGTATCAAATGAGTTACTGTAGAGTGAAATTTAGAAAAAAATAAAAACATATCAACATCTTGAACAGTTCAGCCCAACTAGAAGTAAATGTGTGTTTTGATACAAGGCTGGGGAAATAGATTTGTCCACGGTGATTCTACAGCTGGTCATAAAACACTATCTGTAAACAGAGGCAGAGTTTTTTGTCCCAACCGCCTGGTCCCAAATAAACACAGTAAAGCTTATATTAATTACAGAATGCTTAGCCAATTGCTCAGGCTTATTTCTAACCAGCTCTTACATTTAAATTAACCCATCTCGATTAATCTATGTATTGCCACATGGCTCATGGCTTTTCCTGTCCTCTAGCATCTTGCTTCTTGGGCCGTTTGCTGGTGTCTCCTTCAACTCTGCCCTTCTTCCTCCGAATCCTCAGTTTGATTGTCCCACCTAACTTGTTATAGGCCAATCAGCTTTGCTATTAACCAATGAGAGCAATACATATTCGCATGATACAGAAGGATTATCCCACAGCAACTGTCCACAACTACCACAGTTCTATGCCTTGTCTTCCAAGGGCTCTCCTCCATGGAAGCAGCTACAATAATGCCTACTTCTCTTGCCTCTCACTTTTCTTTAACAATTCTAGCATTCTGGTGCATAAACTGTACACATTGTGTCAAAACAAACACTCAAATATGTTGATAAGACACAAAAACAACCCCAGGAATTTTGTGGTTTTTAACATCTTACGGTTTCTATTTACAATTAGCCATTTTAATTTGTTCCAGCATGGGTATCAAATTAACGCTCAAAAATCAAAATTGCATTTCAAAAAAATGGACATTTAAAGAGTCTGGAAATTACATTTGTATTTTATACAGTATTGAACCTTTGAGTTTTAAATTGAATTCTAAGCAATAGAACATTCAAGAAAATCAGAGGACCAGATGCTAAAACTTTTCTCAGTTCCAGCCTGGTTCCCCTGCCCCAGGCTGCACAAAGGTTGAAAGCAGAGGCACTACCTTCTTCACTCTTTACGCCATGGACTCGAAGCTCAATATATTTTTGGGAAAATAAATGAATGAAAGAAAAAAAAAAAAGGCATACAAAGCATTAGCCTTCCAAACACTCGCACAACATCGTATTCATTTATGCTATAATTTTGCACAGGTCTCAGTGGGCCTGAATGCATCAGCTGAAGTACACATTGAAATTGAACCAAATAAAATGACACCACTGGAGTGGGTCATCATTATGAAAGATTCTGGAGCCTACGGAATGGAATAAGATTTTGAACTCAAAGAATGTAAAAATGTAAAAGTCCCATTCAGTCTCTTTCTTACCAAGACACTTTTTATTGTATTTGTCAGAGAGCTTAATAAAACTGAGTGATTTCATTTTTAGCCGCTTGTTTGGTCCCTGGTGTTAATGCCCCCAAATGGTCGGTCCAAAGGCTTATTGTTTAACCTATCTCATTTGCACAAAAAATCTCAGGCCTCTTGTTACAGCTACATAAACCGCATTTGTTTCTTAATTGTCCTATTCTTTTCAATCTCTTGCTCTTTTGTCCATTGACAGCTCCATGAATGTGATCAACAGTCCTTACAAGCCACAGTATCAAATTCCACTGCTACATGGGACCTAGAGAAGATATCTCTGGCCCAAAACCTCCATCTGAGGGTTGGCCATAGTCCTCAGGATCGATGGTGCTTATCTCATATGGCTGAGGCAAGTCCATCCCACTCCACAATTCCAAAACAAAGGAAAGATATGAAAATTCCCACAGCCTTCCAAATTCAGAGCCTATGGAGAAACATTTCACATCCTAACCACACTGATTGTGAAAGCAAAAATGACAGCTAAGACTGTATCAAACCTAAAAGAGTCTGCACAGCAAAGGAAATAAGTACAAAACTAACTTTAAAAAAAGAACTGCATTACAATCAAACTATCCATCTGAGAAGAAATTAACTTCAAGAATATAAGGAATGGAAAAAGCTGAACACCAAATAATCCCATTTCAAATTGAGCTGCAAATCTGAATATACATTTCTCCAGAGAAGGCACACAAATAGGCAACATGTACGTGGGAAATTGCCCTGTCTCACAAATTATTAGGGAAATGCAACTCAGAAACACACTATCCCACACAGCTATAATGGCTGTCATCACAAAAACAAAAAAAGTAAATGCTGAGTAGCATGTAGACAAAGGGCATTTGTGTCATGGTAAAGTTGTAAATTAGTACAGTCCTATGAAAAAACCATTATAATAATGCCTCAAAAATACAAGCACAGCTGCCTATTTCTAGCAATTCTACCAATGTAGGTGTGTGTGTGTGTGTGTGTGTGTGTGTGTGTGTGTGTGTGTGTGCATGGGAGAGGAAATAAGTACACCAAAAGATACATTCCTATATTTGTTACAGCATTACTTACAGATAAAGCACAGAAATAGCCTAGCAGCCCAGTAGTGAATGAAGAAAATGTGACGTGCATATATATTTTTCAGCCATAGAAAAGACTGAAATCTTATCTGCAGCCACGTGGATAGAACATGTCATTGTAGTAAGTGAAATATGCCAAATACAGAGAAACATCACATTTTCTCATCATTTATCTGTGGAAACTAAAATGTTAATCTCATTGACTAGAGTGGAAGGGTGGTCATCACACACTGGACAGGAGAGACAGGGTTAAAGGTCACCAAAGCACAGAGGAAATGGTGTTTGTTTTGTATAGCATAGTGCAGAAACTGCATGATATATTTCAAAGTGAATAGGAACAGGATGAAGTGCCACATGCGAATGATTCATGTTCGATTTAAAAGCATTAAGAAGGGCTGGAGAGATGGCTCAGAGGTTAAGAGCACTGGCTGCTCTTCCAGAGGTCCTGAGTTCAATTCCCAGCAATCACAAGATGGCTCACAACCAGCTATAGTGGGTTCTGGTGCCCTCTTCTGGCATGCAGGGATACATGCAGGCAGAATACTATATATATAATTAATAAATAAATAAATCTTTTTAAAAAAATGTATTAAGAAGTTTTATTCCTAAATGTTTATTTCTTTACAGTTCTAAAGGTAGTGGGACCTGGTAGTCTGGAGCTAATAAATGAGACAGATTAAAGTCTCATGCAATAGTCAACTTTATTCAGAGCATCAGATAATTTATACTCTGAGGGTTAAGAAGGGTCACATGAGTAAAGCATACAATCACAAGGACAAGTCACCTGTGACAGACAAGCTGCACATGATAAAAATGTTTTTCCGTTGAGGTATATAAACAAATAATATCCAGCTGTAATGAATAATCTAAAGTAAATTCATTCCTATCTGCTACACCTGGGGCAAGGAACACAAAATCACATTCCAAGAACAATTTCCATGTTTTGAAGGAACTGAGGTCACAAGAGTCTTGTCTTATTTTCTTGGAATTTTGTCACATGACTCCATTCTTGGACCATGTTCCAACACTTATTGTCCTGATTTGACCTTAAAATGTTTTACATTTAAGTGTGTGTGTGTGTGTGTAGTGTGTGTAGTGTATGTGTGTGTGTGTGTGTGTGTGAGTGATATGTGTATTGACGTGTGTGTGATGTGTGTGTGTATATAGTAGTATGTGTGTGTGATATGTGACAGTGCACACATATGGAGGTTAGAGTGTGGGAGCTGATTCTCTTCTACCACATGGGTCTTGGGATTTGAACTCAGATCCTCAGGCTTGGCAGCACACCCCTTTGCCTACTGAGCCATTTCACCTATCTCATCCTGATTATTTCACGTTGTGTTCCTGCACTGGATTATCATAAAGCACCCCACAAAATGCACAAATCATATGATAATATGTCTTGATTTTTTTTGTTTTTCAAAAGAAAACCGTCTATCATTCCCCACCTCAGTTCACTCTACAGTTAGCACAGAGGGTGTCCTGGGGAGAAAACAACCTCAAACTCACTGCCACTCACATTTTTACGAAGCTCAGTTGAGAGGAATAATTCTGGACTGAGGACTGCAAGGTCTACAGTCCACTCAACTCTCTAAATAGCCTAAAATGTTTTCCCAAATTAAGCCAGACAGGCAGAGCACCACAAACCTGACCACATCTGCTATCCCCACCCCCACTGGAGAGCCTTTCACTGAATTTGGCCTGGGTGTTTGTTATACATTACGAAACACTGTGGGATGTTATTAAAAATGGGCCTGTGAAAATCTGTCAGACTTATTGGAAAATAGTGTCCTCTTTATCACATAGTGACTTCTTTGTGAGATTTACAGAGAAATTTCTTCCTGGTCTCCTAACCAGAAATAATTATGCTACTCTTGAGTAACTGGCTTGTTTTTTATCTCCTCAGCACTGTGAATCATGTCATGGATCATTTTCCCTTCTCAGCTTTGTCTGCCAAGAATCTGAGAGGCAAATTTGTGGTCAGTCTCCAGCCAGACCACAGGACCTTACAATTTCTACTGTGTTATCCTGACTTCCAGCTTCATTGTTGGGGCAGAACAGCGCCGTGGAGCCAACAGGCCTGAGTTTTAAGCCCTAGGACTCGGACTCTTAAAATCTGTGTGGTCATTATCCCTGACCCATGCTCAGTTTCCACATTTCTAAAATGAAAACAGTAACACTTACCTCCTGGGGTTAGCATTAGGACTAAATAAAAATCACACACACAAGAAGCTTAAAATAGTACCTACCAAACAGCAGGCAAATGGTTTCTCTTTAGACATTATTCTCACCTTTACCATTCTTACTTTTCTTTTACATTAACTTCCTCTTAGCACTTACATGGTGGCTCACAACCACTGAAAATTCTACTTCCCAGGACCAATGCCCTCCTTCAATAGCTGCATGCACCCAGCATGTGTGTGGTATACATATACACAGCAGGCAAAACAAAACGCATATACACATAAAATAAAAATAAATAATTGTCTAGATTCATGGTTCTCAACCTGTGGGTCATGAACTCCTTAGGGTTTGAACAACCCTTTCACAGGGGTCACCGAAGACCATCAGAAAACAAAGTTATTTACATTATAATTAATAACAGTAGCAAAATTACAGTTATGAAGTAGCAATGAAAATAATTTTAGGTTGGGGGGTCACCACAACGTGAGGAACTGTATTAAAGGGTTGTGCATTAGGAAGGTTGAGAACCACTGGACTAGATAGACCTTAATATGGTGTTTGCCTCTTTCAGGGAAACTAGAAGTCTCTTTGTGCCCTGATTTTCTCTAATTATAATCTTTCATGATTGTAGGTTCTATAAGGGAAGTTCTTTGTACCATGTGACTGACCAAGAAACACCGTTGGAAGACACCACTGAAAATCCTCTTAGCAGGTAAGATCAGCATTTCAGGAAAGCTATGTCTCTGTTCTTTGTTCTTCCCAAGGAGTCCACATCTCTAAGGAAGTTACTGTGGTTGCTTGGCTAAAAAGGCAATGCATCTTTTGCTTGTGTGTGGAAATCATTTCTTCAGATAAAAATGAAAATTAGCTATCCAGCAAAAAAGAAAGCATGAGATAGAAAAGGGGGTTATTTAAAAGCATGGAAAGGTTTTATTCCTAATACAGAATACAGGTTTTTTTTGTGTGTGTGTTTGTTTGTTTGTTTGGTTTGGTTTTTCAAAACAGGGTTTCTCTATGCAACAACCTGGCTGTCCTAGATCTCACTCTGTAGACCAGGCTGGCCTCAAACTCATAGAGATCCACCTGCCTCTGCCTCCCGAGTGCTGGGATTAAAGGCATGCACCACCACTACCTGGTAGAATGTAGTTTAATTAAAGTGAAACACTGTTTTACATCACCATAATTTAAACAAGTAGTTCTTATCAACTTCTGACATTCCTTACTTCTGGTGAGAGTTGTTAGAAAAGGCTTATCACACTCTTAGGTGTGAAATCCAAGGAATCCTTTGCTATATAAAAATACTTTTCCCAAGACACTTGCCAGCTATATGGCTGAAAGAGGATTAATATCTAGACTATACAAAGAACTTTGAAATCTAAACATCACAAAAACAAACTACATAATTTAAAAACGGAATATAGAGCTGAACAGAATTCTTAGAAGAAACATGAACAGCTAGTTAATACTTTTACAAGTGTCCAACATTGTTAGCTACCTGGGAAATGAAAACTACTTTGAGATTCCACAATAATTATTTTCTTCGCTACTTTGTTAGTGGGAGTACAAAATATGCCAATAAGAGAATCAGTTAGTGGGAGTACACCAATATGGGAATCAGTCTCAGGAATTCTACAAAGAAATTAAATATAGAAATACCATATAAACCAGCTTTATCAACCCTGGATACATATCCAGAGGGTTCTATTTCTCCTACAGAGATACTTCTCTGTGTATGTCCATTGTTGCTCTATTCTCAATACCTAGGAAGTGGAATCATCCTAAATGTCCATCTACTGATAAATTAATAATGAAAATGTGGCACAAATACACAATAGAATCTTATTCAGCTGCAAAGAAAATTGCAAGTCTATAATTAACTGGAAAATACTATACTGAGTGAGGTAAATCAGGCCCAGAAAGTTTGTATGTTTTCTCTCACATATAGACAATAGCTTCAATTTTTATATTTGTTTGTTTAACTTAGAATTTCTCTCCTTTTCTTTCTTTTTTCTTTTCCTAAACAGGGTTTCTCAGTGTAGCCTTGGTTGTCCTGAAACTCACTCTGTAGACCAGGCTGACCTCAAACTCAGAAATCCACCTATCTTTATCTCCTGGAGTGCTGGAATTAAAGGCGTGCACCACCACAGCCTGGCAACTTAGAATTTCTATAGAGGCCTATACATGAGAAAGGGGCAATGGATAGGGAAGGCCTTATGGTAAAAGACTTATAATATTAAACAAGACGGAATAGTGAGGGTGACAACGTTTAAACAGTGCCTTAGTTACGGTTTTTACTGCTGTGAAGAGACACCATGACCATGGCAATTCTTATAAAGAAAACATTTAATGGGGAAAAGGGGGCTCGCTCACAGTTTCAGAGGTTCTGTTCATTATCGTCATGGTGGGGAGCATGGTGCAGGAACTGAGAGTGCTACATCTCTCAGGCAACAGGAAGTCAACTGAGTCACTGGGTGGCATCCTGAGCATAGGAAACCTCAAAGCCCACCCACACAGTGGCCCACTTCCTCTAACAAGACCACACCCATTCTACCAGAGCCACACCTCCAAATAGTGTCACTTCCTATGAGATTATGGGGGCCAAATACATTCAAACTACCACAAATAGGAATGGGTGTAAGGGTACAGGCAGATGGTTAACAAAAACCAAGGATAAAGAAGCCACACAGAAACCTACTTCTCTATAAACTAATTTTAGAATATAATCTTAAAAAAGAGTTTGAATATATGCAGATCCCAGAGGCCATGGGTTATTCAACAAAACTCATAGTGGCAGGTGTGGGACACCTTCCTAGCAGTTGATTGCTAAGAAACCTCTAGAGGCTCCCAAAACTATGCATATTATGGCCACAGCCCCATGGCTGCCCATCAGAACTGTATGGTAAGACCCTATTGATGAAGAAACCATGCACCTTATCTACAGAACACAGAGAAGCCATGCTGAGTTGAAAGCTTCCTTCCTGCTGGACAGCTTTTGTAGTATCAGAAGAGATGCTAAGGGACAGCTGAGGAAGAAAACGTTCTTTCCCAGCTTTGGACCTTACATGTTACAATGCAAACTTTACATGAAAAAAAAAATATGCTTTCTAGGACAACGGAAGCACAGCTGTTCTGGGGGTGATCAACTGATTTCTGATTGTTTCTACAGACTATTTTGGAGAAGGGAGTTGATTCCTGTGGGCTTAGTCAAAGGCCCATGGCTGGGAGATAAGAGGGTGTTCTTTTTTTTTTTTTTTTTTTTAAGATTTATTTATTTATTATGTATATAATGTTCTGTCTGCATGTATCCCTGCAGGCCAGAAGAGGGCACCAAATCCCATTACAGATGGTTATGAGCTACCATGTGGTTGCTGGGAATTGAACTCAGGACCTTTGGAAGAACAGCCAGTGCTCTTAACCACTGAGCCATCTCTACAGCCTGAGAGAGGGTGTTCTAAGAGTGAACCTACTACTTTTTTTTTTTCTAAAAGGACATGCTGCCAAACTGCTTCCTGCAGATTTGTTTGTGGCAATAGAATAGGGCCGTCCTTAGCACTGATCAAAACATCTTCTCTCTGTAATGAACAGCAGTTAATGCACACTCAAGACTGGCCAAGGTGTCAAGAACAAGGGACTGCTGAGTGCTCAGCCTTAAAAGGGACACCCATGTCACCTGCTCCAGAGACCATGGTGGACGATGGAAGGGGAGGAAATAATCTAAGAGTTAGGTGACAGGGAAGAGGGTCATGAAGCACTATCTTATGAGCATAAGATAGCCACAGCACTCATGAACTCATAGCAGCTGTTGCTGGCCTACACAAAACTGAGACCATAAACAGAAGGGTGGGGTCTCACGGCACCCGGCCCTGCCCAAGGAGCTATTGGCCACTGAGGAATGCTTGTGGGAGAGGAAGTCATTGTCCTCAGAAATGCAGCCACTGCTGAGTTACTCAGCAGGGCCAGTGGATAGCCTCACAGTCTTGCCCACATGGGCAGCTCTGGTTAAATCCAGCAGACCACAGAGCAAAAAAAGGAGGTGGGAGAAGGTGAGGCTTGGGAGGGTTAGGAGGAGGATAAGAGAGGGTAGAGGGGTAAATGTGATCAGGACGTCATATACATACACACACATAAGAGTGTCAAAGAATACATTAACATAAAAGTACTTGCTCCAAATTTCAATTGTTGTAAATTAGAGCTTTATTCCTTGGGTTTCAGAAACAGCAGACTTTTTCCTATTATAATGAAACTATTAAGTAGGTTTGTAAAAAAGAAGATATTCAGGGGCTGGAGAGATGGCTCAGCTGTTGAGAGTACTTGCTGCTTTTGCAAAGGACCCAGGTTCAGTTCCCAGTGCCCTTGTGGGATGACTCACAACTACCTGTAACTTCAGCTCCATGGGATCCAACACCCTTGTAAGGCCTCCTACACACATATGTAAATACAAACATGCATATAGACACGCATATACAGATATAAAAATAAACCTTTTCAAAAGAAGAAGGGATTTAGTCCAGAACTATTTACTACTATGACTTATTAGCATTTACTACTATTACATCTCCACAGTCATCAGGGATAAAGTAATGCAACATGCTTTTGCAGAGCATCACAATGGAGCGAACCAGGAATAAACAATGTGTCTGCTAGTGGGAGACACAAAGAATCATAAAGTATTAAAAGAAAGAGTGATAGGAAGGGGTGTGGCTGGAGTCACTACTAAAAAGGGGATCAGGGAAGATCACGCTGATGACAAAAGGGATATGTCAAGAGGGCTACCTGGAAGAAATGATTTGCAACAAGATGAAGAAAGAAACCTCCCCAGGGAAGGGTGAGCAGGTCCCTGGGTTCATTTTGCTGGCTGCTGAATAGGAGTCCAGTTCAGAGTCCTAATCTTGGCTCTGGCAGCTCCCTGCCCTGCCTGACCTCAGCTCTCACAAGAGGTAACAGTGTTTGTCCTGTCTGTCCTCTGCAGCTGCTGAAGCTTGGGTTTATATTCAGAGAATATTTTCAGCCCTACAGGCAAAGAACATTAGGAAAACGCAAAGTACAATGACGTGATTTTTCCTCCATATTTTCTCCTGTCTCTTCCCATTTGGGCTGTTATTTTATTAAAAGCAAATAAACAGATCTGGTGGCTTATCCCTCCCTCTCATTAAGCTAACCTCATTGGTCATTTTAGACATGTCTGCATCAAGGGCAGTCCTGAGACTATCCTCCAAACTCAAAGTCAAGATCAACATGACACTAATAGCCTGCCATTCTACAAACTATTTTGGCTGTTCCTGCTGGAATAGCAGAGGGGTTTGTGTGTCAAATTTATTTTAGGAGAACAAATGAAGGCAGTGCGTCTTAGAGTCCCCGAGGCAAGAAGTAGAGATGCAGAGATGACAAGGCTCAGAAGGGGAAGTGAGCAAAAAACCCAGACGCAAACTCATTCTTTCTAGGTCTGCGGGATTTGCTTCATCAATTTTCAGAGCCCTCATGTTCTACTCTAACTTCATTCTACTTTAGTTTAGCCACAGTATAAGTTATGGTAACTGGAGAAGCAGCATGATTAAGGAAAATTTTAATACTGACATAGATTGAAAGCATGAAATGTTCAGAGGGGAGTTCCAGTCTCTGAATATGAATGTGATGGCTTTAAAGACGACTCCACTATGGAACATATCAAACACAATTTTAAAATAAAGGACACCTTTTTGGGGTTTTGTGCTAGGGGTCAAACCCAGGACCTTGTGCACAGCAAGTGTGTGTTCTACTGGTACCTCCACCCATGAGGAGACAGGCGACAAGTCCTAGGCCGGCATCATGCAACTTGTCTCACTGATGCCTGGACCCAAATGCTTGTGCCTCCCTGGATCCTTTCTAAGTATACCCAGATATCACATCACTCCATCAGTAAACACAGTTAACTTTCTCTACTCTTAGCAGGTGTGGTAAATAAAGTTACCCCCAACAGTAATTGGCAGGTACTACTAAGTCATTGTTGCTAGGGAAGGGAAAGAGTCATGTCACTATAAACCTCTGGTCATAATTTTGTCAAACATAACTTTGTTTTATGTGTGCTTCTGCTTAAAAACACCTGACTTAATATACTGTCCACTTATGAACATCTAACACATGGCCAACAGCGCTGTAACTCATGCCTATTTGAAGCTTCCTAATAGACACGTGTTCTCAACAGACACATGAGTTTTGTACTTGGGAATGTTAACCAGAATGTCAACTCTATGCATGAGAACCACTTTTAAGTGGAAAATGCACAAAAACATGAGAAACCTGATATTAAAGTAGACCAAGAGGAGGTGTTTTCTTTCCTTGTCTGTTTTTATAGTTGAGAATTGAAACAAGGCAGGCCAGGAGTCATGGCCATGCCTTTAGGGAGGCAGAGGCAGGTGGGCCTCTGAGTTTGAGGCTAGCCTAGTATACAGAGTGAGTTTCAGGACAGCCAGAGCTACACAACCTATCTCAAAAAACCAACCAAACAAACAAACAAAAAAAACCCAAGATAAAAAAAAGGAGAGGAGGAGGAAAAGAAGAAGGAGGAGGAGGAGGAGGAAAAGAAGAAGGAGGAGGAGGAAAAGAAGGAGGAGGAGGAGGAGGAGGAGGAGGAGGAGGAGGAAAAGAAGGAGGAGGAGGAAGAGGAAGAGGAGGAGGAGGAGGAGGAGGAGGAGGAGGAGGAGGAGGAGGAGGAGGAGGAGAAGAAGAAGAAGAAGAAGAAGAAGAAGAAGAAGAAGAAGAAGAAGAAGAAGAAGAAGAAGAAGACAAGAAAGCAGAATGTCACTGTCACATGATTTCTTCTTAACTGGGACTATTTACTTCAGGACCTCAACTTTCTGCCACCTTGAACATATATATCTAGCAAGGCAGCAAAAGTTCCACCAACCCTGATTTGGGGGCTATCAATGCATTTTCGTATGTGAGCAAATGCAGAAATGTGAACTCAACAGTACAGATCAGTTGTATTGCGACATGGATTTCACATAAGGGCTTTTTTTATTATTAATATAACCACAATATCTTTTTTTTCAAAAAAATAGATTTAAAATTTTTAATTACTTGTATTTATAGCATAATGTGCATGTGTGTGTATGAATTTACACACGTATATGGAGGTCAAATGACAACTTGGAGGAGTCAATTCACTCCATCATGTGAGTCTCAGGATAGAACTCAGGTCATGAAACAAGTGTCTTCACTCACTGAGCCGTCTTGCTGGCCCCTAGAATTTTCAAAGTGAGTAATTTTAAATGGCCTTGTTATTCAAACATTGTCTGCTGCATGTTTTGTGTCATTTCTGACTTAGGTTTGTTAAAGGAAGTTACATTTATTGCTAGTAGTACAGAAATTGAAAGTACATTAAAAATATAGAAAACTCTCCCCACTGTGCAAACTTGACTCCATATTGTTAGCATTATGAGGAAGTGAACTCTCCGTGTCCTGGGGTTGTTGTTTGCTGTCCAGCTATTTGCTGTGCTGCTCTCATTTTTAGTTCAGTTTTTATATTAAACACACTTGATTTTCTGTTCTTACTGTTTGCTTAGCAGATGTCTATTGATGCATCTCATCTCACAATAAAATTAAGCCCCCACAACTATGACAATCTTTCTGCTGTGACTTCTGCTAATTCCTCACGCCCTTGACCCTTCTTTCCTTCTTGCTCACCACCCTCCGGTCACCCTAGTCTTACTCTTTGATGAATTCCTCAAAACACATTCTCTGTCACAGGCCCTTTGCACTTCCTGTTCCCTCTGCCTAGAGCACTCATTCTTCAAACATGGATGTGATTGACTCTTTGTCATTCAAATCTCCATTCCAATTGAAAAGAAAATTGTTAGCACTCAACATAGCAAGTTTCCTTTTGGCATTTTTCTCAGCCTAAATCTTACCTACACAAGCCAGGGCTTGAAAATCCTTCTGTTCCTTATTTACAACAGCATAATTTGGGTGATTGTACATGGTGTTTCCCCAAAAGAAGAGGAAACAAATGAAGAGAGAGCAATTTTAGAAAGAATTATTTCAATGTAGGGCATGAAAGAGTTGAGATAAAGTCAATTGCTTACCTGACAGCTGAACTGATGAAACCAGACCCAGCAAGGGGATATGGTTGGAGGAAAATGGCTGAACACATGAGAGTTGGGAGACTTGCTCATGAGATCAGGAAACAGCAAATACAAATAGGGACGAAGACAGAGCAATAGAGTCACAAGATTCACGAGGCTGCTCCTAAGGTTATGTCAGCAGTAAGCAAATGACACAATGAAACACAAACAGGGGAGCCTTCGTTTGGGAATTGGGCGGTCACGGGTGACCAAGACTAGAGCTGTCATCACTAGCAGATCATCCGCTCCTGGAAGGCAAAGCCCAGTCTGCCCAGTTTCTTCACATCTGCCTCGACTCAGGATGGTCCTGTAACGTGGTAGGCACTCTTTTTCCCCAGAAGTATATGACCAGTGAAGGAGAGGGTGAGGCCAGGAGAAGACAGTGGAGAAGAACAGGGAACAGGGGCATGGAGAAGGAAGGAGAGAAAGGGAACACAAGAGAAATAAGGACAGACCCAACACTGTATGCACAGGATCCAGTTGTACTATGAGTGAATGTCTTGAGCAGGTCTGTGGGCAGAGGCAAAGGCAACGCAGAGCAGAGAGCCCTATCTAAAGATAAAGCCCTTTGTGGTGACAGTTTTTCCTTTGAATGGAAATTTCTTTTCCTGAAGGGACCAGGGAGACTTACAAGTCTCAGGAAGCTAATAAAATTTAGAGGCTCGGGAAACTCACAAAACTTACAACATTCAGAAAGCCCATAAACTTCCAAGACTCGTGAGGCCTGCTCCCAAGCTTATGTAAGCAGTAAGCAAAGAGGAGACACTTCAGTGAAGCTGCCTGTACCTTAGACAGCTTCAGAGACGCCCATTTCGTGTGTCATTGCTCCAGCTGGCGTAGGCTCTTTGCAGATGCAGCTGCCTTGAGACATCCATGCTCCTGCACCGAGGTGCCCAAACTCCTGCCTTGAGTTCCCCATGCTCCTCTAAATAATCCCAAAACTCTCACTGATTCACCAAACTAGGCTTTGGTGGAATCAGTTCTTTGGATTGTCATCAGTGCCCTATCTATGGTGAATAAACATTCCTTCCTATCTCCCCCAGGAAACATCACACACAGCTTGTGTAATAAGGAAAGATGATGGTATATATTATAATCCAATAAAAACTAAGTTTTGTAAGAGAGAAGTCCATGGCAAGTCATACACTGTTGATTAAGAGTGATTTGAAATTTCATGATCCTATATCATTTTTAATTGGTTTAATATTACAATCAAGTGGGGTAGCTAATATTTGGGCTGGTGAGATGGCTCAGCAGGTTAAGGCACTTCCCTCCACCTATGATGTAGGGCCAGAAGGTTTCTCCAGTACCGCCCGACTGCGCGGTCTCTCAGCTGCTTATACAATAATTATCCAGAGACTCAATATTAATTACCAATTGAATGGCCTATGGCAGGCTTCTTACTAGCTAGCTCTTATAACTTATATTAACCCATTTCTATTCATCAATGTATTGCCATGTGTTCACATCTTGCTTCTCCTGGCTGTTCTGGCATCTCCCTCCTACCTTTCTTCTTCCTGGCTCTCTCTTCAATTTCCCGCCTAGCTATAACCAGACTTGCCATAGGCCAAACGGCTGTATTGATCAACCAATAGTAGTAACCCATATTCACAGTGTACATAAAGACATCCTACAGCCATAATGACCCAAGTTCAATCTGCAGGATCCACATAGCACAAAGAGAGAACCAGCTCCTGCAGGATGTCCTCTGACCTTCACAGGCCTGCTACTGCGTGTGCTCGTGAAGACACACAAACACAAATAAAGCCAATAACAGAATAGGTAACTTTCACATCTAACTTTGTAGTATGGGCTGCAGTCTAGTATTGTCAAACTGTTGTCTTTGTTCGCAATGACTTCTCCTTTGGCAGAACTTTGCATTTTAGCAATAAAACAGATTACTACTGAGATTGGGTAGAAACAGGGCAAAGAATGACAATAAACTTAATTTACACAAAGATAAATGACGGCTTTGCTGGTACCAAAATTGATAAAGATAGTTAAAAATAAACAGGAAATCAGAATCTAAGATTGCAGAGTAAATTACATCTATATTTTCTATGTCCTTTGAGGAATGTAAACACCTCTACACTACCCAAAAAGGGCAGAAAAAAAGTCATATTTTCCTCAAAAACAAACAAAAAGGAAAAAAAAAAAAAAAAAACCCTAAGTCTTGAGGTCTTTTGCTAATGTCGTCGACAATTTTCTTATTTGCCCAGGATGAACTGTGTGTAATGTTTATTTTGTATATTCCTACCTTGAAGAAAAGGCCCTCCTGGTTTCTCCACGCTATTTTATATCTTATTTTGGCCTTTTCCCCAAACTCAAGAACAACTCTGAATTTTACCTAATTGAGTCTTAGTCAAAAGCAGACAGTTCTGTTCCTCAAAAACTAGGTCCAAAGTACCATCCACAGCAGATTCTGTCTCTGTTTTATGGGATATTCGTCAGACCCAACTTCTGACATGGTCATTTTATCAAGAAGACAGAGGCCAACCTGGGGGCCGGGTTGTCTCCTCCTGGGAGGGTCCCAGAGATCTAACCTGGTCATCCTGCTGGGCAGCCAGCTCCTTCATCTTGCCTGTTCCTGTCCTTCATGGTTGTTAGTTTTCTTTAACGCCCCCTCCACCTCCCCCACCCCACCCCACCCCCAAGCTTTCCTCTGAAAACTTCTCTGACAGCTTGTGTTTTTAAAGCTCTCGGCTCTCCCTTTCCTTGATATTGGTCGCATTGTACCTAAACATTTCCCATGAAACCTCCTTCCTCTGCTCCTGCCCCTTTGGCACTGACTCGGAGCCCCTTCCCCAGATCCCCACCCTAAAAACCAGTTAAGACTTCAGACCGTTTTCTAGGAGTGAGAATGCCTTGGCAGGTACAGAATGACTGTGGATTCCTTTCACAGCCACGGTTCTCAGCATGTGCACCGGAAGCAGCAGTGAGCCCTCTTGTCCCCCTTCCGACCCACTGAGTGCAAATCCTGGGAGTGGGGCTCATCAGTGTTTTCAAAAGCCCTCCGGGTGTTTCTGATGTAAGTGAAAGCTTGAGAGTGTTTTCATTGCAACTCTGTTTGGTTCTTGGACTCTCATGGTTGCTAGGATCAGCTGAGGAGAATTTAGATTCTCAGGTTCGTTTCAGCTATACTATGGTGGGTTCCTAAGTTTCTAGTCATTTTCTTTTCACTCAAGGGGTTAAAACATTGCACTACCTCAAATAAGAACTACATGCACAGAGCATTTTTTTTTTCTCTATCGTGGAGATTTGGTTGGGGAGGTATAAATGGTACTATTTTCCTGGTTTGTTTAAAATATCTAGGTATCTTTATAGCATAACTCTAAAAATTAATCATGACAGATACATAGGGTCTAAGTGTACGTATTTAATTTTTATCATCAGTTCATTAAAACATATAAATGCAGAAATGAGAGTGGCATGCGGCTTTATTCCAAGCATCGTGGACACCTAGATTAGCAGCAACTGTATTCGTGGTTCAGAGATGCCTGGCTGGGTGCCTTCCCCCTTAACAAATTTAGCAATCCTTCAGGTTAGGGCCCTGGACAAGCAGCCTCCTCACAGCCTCCGCCCCCAAGTCCTCTGGAACCCAACTACAACCCTGCTAATGTCTTCAGACAAAGGCATCATTTTGCTCAGCTTTATTAATAGCAGCAAGTGTTAGAGACTCGGCGAACTGAACCCTGTGGGGAGAAAAGTCGGGGCGGGTGTGGACTTAAGCATTACCATCACCTCATCAGGCCGTGTTTCTGTTTTCCTTTCATAAAAACCAAAATAGACAATGGAAAAAAAACATAAATTATATTTTTCCCTAATGGAAATGAGACACTGATTTGGGGTTTAACTAGTGAAGTTTATCTTTAGATAAATTAATAGAAACAGTTATCTTTTGTGACTAGATTTTCTTCTATTTACTGCTATTCAATTTAGGGCATATTGTTTCTTTCAACTTGAATAATCAAAACCATGTCACTGTTCATAGAACCTCCTATTTTAAAAAAAAATTAAGGGTTGACTGATTCAGGTTTCAGTACTTTTCATCTTGTTTGGAAGAATTACCTTGACTTTCTTCTATCAAAACTTGCCCCAAATCCATAGGTATCTGATTACTCTAGGGCAACTATACAGTTCAGGGAGGATCACAGAAAGACCTGTGGTTCTTATAAAAATCTTGAAGACCAGCCTGTCTCCGTGCTCAGTAACAATAAACTACACCAGATAGGTGCGCTGTGCTATGCCAGCGCTAAAGTCACTGAGCATAAAGGAAGGATGGAAGAGTCCCCGGGTAGTCCTCAAGATACTCCAGAGAGTTCCCGAATGGATATCCACCACAAAACTGTCTGTTTGGAGAATTCCAGAAGAACTTCAATTTTGCCTTGATATTTATATGCGAAACCAAGGTCAACGAAAGTTGGAGGAGATACCAGAAAGACAGTCTGAGGACTGACCCCAGACACCTGCAAATTATAGTTGCTACAACGAAAATGTAGCTGGGCTGCTGGGGTGGTTAGACACACAACACACTTCTCAGAGGCGAGACTTGAACTCTACTCCCACGGGCTCCTGACCTGCAGAGCCTCGAAGCAGCTATGGAGAAAGTGGACACGTTTGCATGACCTTCCATGTGACTGATAGCTATCGGCAGACACAGGAAGACTGACCAATGGCAGGAGAGGCAAGGCCTCTGCTTTAAAGCTCCTGTTGTGTGCCAGTTTAGAGTCTGTTACTGCTCATTTTTAACTAAGCAGTAGTTAGCATTTGAAAGTTAGTGATTGAAAGTTACAGCCGCCCCTCTGAGAATCTGCGTCCTCCCCACTTCTTACCTTCTGTGTATCAAGGGGAGACCTGAAGTTAAGGGCGGAGTCTTCATTGTGCCTAGTTAGACCAACTGTAACAGGATGTATCACCGCAGCCCACTTCTGAAGCACACAAAGGGCCTATCCCGATTGACTAGTGACTCTCAGACCTTAACTCTAACCTTACATAGAAGGACCTGTACCTATCCTGACTGTTTGGTGGGCCTTGATCTGGGAGGAAGCTAGATGGCATGCAGATAAACCATTTGCTGAAAGCACTACCAACTGTCTGCCAGGAGTGCTAACCCTTGCAGATCAGAACTTGCTGCTTAAGACTTGAACACCCTATCAGGGACTCCTGTACAGATGACGATGGAGTCTCACTGCAGGGATAAACAATTATAGTAGGAAATATGTTATCTATAAAAAAATGAGCAAGATTATCCAGAGAAGGAAAGAAAATACTGCTCTATTTTCTCAACAGGCTAATGGAGGCTTTCAGGAAGTTCACCAACATGGCTTCCTGATCTCTGTCATGACCAACATTGCCTTCGCCAGGCAGGCCCTGACATCCTTGGAAACGCAGACAGACCTTAGATCCTAAAGACTCAGCTATCAGCCACTGCCTTGTTAGTGTTCAACAATGAAGATCTGAAAGACTCAGAGCAGCAGGGCAAGGGAGACAGACCATAGGAGCCACTGGATGGGCTCAGCTACGGGGAGTCCTAGACAGGTCTCAGATAGACAAAAATAGAAGTGAGGACTAATTCAAATATAAAGCCCAAGGCCACTGATGCACCAAACACCACCCACAGCCATAGCCGATGAGTAAGAACCCAAAGGCATGACACTGGAAGGTGGATTTTCCCTCTTCCCAGAAAGAGAAAGGGCCAAGCCCTGACATTACCACCTTACAGAACTGAAAATATGCACTAAAGACATAAAAGCAAAAGATCGCCTTATGGATTCCAAAGAAGTAATTTTGTTTCTTCTAAAAATACATGGAGACAAAAATTTTTCTATTTTGTTTTACTAAGTATACATTGATTTAATATGACTGTGTCATATGGATTCATAAGAATTGTTTACATGTAATTGTATGTCACTCTGTGTCTAAGAAAGCATGGGACAAATGCATACTGCCTTATAAACTCAGGTATTCATAACTTCTTAAAATCTATTAAGATGGTATTACTGGTACTATTAAATATGTTTTATAAATCTTTTAAATTCTACTTGTTTGTTAGAAACAACATTCATGGAGGCATAAAAGTTTCATTAAGCTATAAAATTTAACATTGTCTAGATTGGCATTATAAGAATATGCTTCCAAAACAGATTTTAGAAAAAAATTAAAAATTTATTTCAATTTTTATAGTCAAAGTAATAAAAATAAACGATACAAAACACTTCATTAATCAAAACACTACTAAATAATGTGCATTAAAAATTCCTTTATTAGATGAATTGCTATGGATTTTTTCTATATTTTTAACATAAAATAATACATGTAAGATTTTCAATTATGTAATTTAATTATGTGAGGCAGGCATTATGGGCACCTGAGTATAAAAATGTAAGATTTTTATGAACTTTCTGATATATGTAAAATGGTGGATGTGTGTGGAGGGATGTCTTAAAAATTCATGTTAAATTTTCTTTTCACAATGAAATTACAGGGGATACAATCCCAACAAAGCAATAGCATTCAGAATTCTGGTCCACACAGCTGTACATAAGAGGAGGAAGTGACCACAGTACTGTCTTAACAAAGAGAAATAACTAACGTCACATCTGTAGGGTAATTTTTAAATTACAATTGTGTCGTTAAGAATGAGTCCTTGCCTGTCTGCCTACGTTCTCAGAAGAAAAAAAAAAATCAAACCAAGGTAGTCTTCAAGGTTCTTGTCTAATTTTAAACTAAAGGAAAAGGTCCTTTTAAAGCAAGTTCTTAATTCCTGCTCAACCTATGTGGAGCCTTCTCAGCACAGGTCAGCTACTGTGTTTCTAAGACATAGATTTTTAAATGTATTTATGTAGTGTCACATCTTTGGTGTTGCCAAGCTGCCTCCTCCATGTTTATGGTTACACCCAGAGATGAGGGTCGCCTTCAGCCTTCATGAGTGAAGCTGTTTTTTGTAGAGCCCGGTCAACTCAGACTCAAAACTGTTCAAATTCTTCAAGAAGTGATTATTGGATGCTCGACCCTAAATGAGACATCTATATCAACCCACACCAGGCTCAGGAGCATCATGGAGAAAGAGGTGGAAAAACTGTGAGAGCTGGGGATGGCGAGTGTGGAGGAGAGCTGTCTTCTGGACACCACATAGCTGTTGCATTCAAGAACTCAGAGCATCTGTAGTCACCTGAACAAAAACCTGCATGAGATCAGAACAGTCAGTGATTCCAGCATGGATGGGGGGTATTTCACGAGGCTCTGGCTCTATCTGACCAGCTGTTGTCTAGGATGGCTGCTGGAGGTGGGAGGGGTCATTCTTCTTTAGAGGTGTGGCTGTTGGTAGGGATGTCCGTGTGCACATAGTGGGAGGCAGCAGAATTCCAGACATCCTAAATTAACTTTTAAGTTTGACTTTTGGAGTTTTGGATTCCCTGGGGGGGGGGGGGTGTAGGAGAGAGAACCAAGAAGATCATGACAGTGCTCCAGATGGGGTGCAATTTTGAGAAATCCAGAGAAAGTAGGGGGTGTTAGAAATGAATATGATCAGGACTGGAGAGATGGCTCAGCTGTTAAGAGCACTGGCGGCTCTTCCAGAGGACCTGGGTTCAATTCTCACCCCCCACATGGCAGTTCACAACTGTCTGTAACTCTAGCTCTAGAGGCCCCAACACCCATGGCAAAACACCAATGCACATAAAATAAAAATAAATAAATTTTTAAAAATGGATATGATCAAAATACATTGTATAAGGGCTAGAAATATGGGTCAGTAGTCAAGAACACTTGCTGATCTTCCAAAGGACTGGAATTTGGTTTCCAGCATCCAAACTCAGTGGCTCACAGCTACATGTAATTCCAGATCCAGGAGGTCTAATGCCCTCCATGGGTACCCACACACATGCACACACATACGTACACACACACAAAATACACAACACACACATGCCTGTACACATTAATAAAAATAAAAATGATATATGTCTATGAATTTGTCAAAGAATAAACTAAAAATATTTCTTAATTGTGTCATGTGTTTGAGGTACAGATTTTGGGTTAAGGATTGTTTAACACAGTGGGAAAATGATCAGACCAATGGTTTAACTTAAAATGACAAGGCTAGATAAAAACTATAAAATTTGTGCTTTTTAAATGTATCTTGATAGTCTACATGGGCTTATGTTTTTATCTCTTTGCATGGTACCAAACTCACTTATAGGTAAATATTCACAGAAATTAGAACAGTTAGATCCTTGTGTAGCCTGAATGTTAAAACAAATAGTCTTGGCTCTGGCAGCTCAGTTAACCCGGGCCACCAGTTCCAATATTCCAATTAAAGAGATAGTAATTATGAGGACAATGAGAAGAAATGAAACCAGAGGACAAGAAGCACGTGTAATTGAACAGTTTTAGTCAATGTGCTACCCGACAAATTCAGTATTTCAGGTCTGTCTCGATAAGTGCTCTACAGAGGTCCTGTTGCTCAGGGGAATAAACTGACTGCTTCTGCTCCAGCCTATAGCCAAGCCCCATGGGTAACTAACCATCATATGTTTTGGGAGGTCTTGATGTTCCTGGAACCCAAGATGGCCACTCAGTCCATAATGGTGGTACTTTTGGGGAAGATTCAGGAGGTGTGGCCTTGTTGAAGGACGTGTCACTGGAGGTGGGATTGGAGAGTTTCAAGACTGCCATCTCCAGTTCGCTGTCTGTGCTTCCTGCTTGCAGTTCAAGATGTGAGCCCTCAGCTTCCTACCCCTGCCAGCATGCCTATGGCTTGGTGTCATGCTTCCCTGCCATATTGCACTCTTATCCCCCTGGGACAAGGAGCCCAAAATAAGTTCTTTCTTTTAAAATAGCATTTGTCCAGGTGTTCTATCACAGCAACAGAGTAACAATTTGAAGGCAGATAACCCAGATTAGACAAAAATGCCAGGATCTGATCATACTTTCTCTTCACCTTGCAGGCCCAAATGAGAGATAAATCCTTTTAAATAAACAAAGACCATTTCCAAGTGCCTCTTATAATAGGACTTGAATTCTTAATGCATCAGTTAACTCTAATTTGTTGGGAAGAGAAAACAGAAATGTAAACAGAGTTTCTCTGTCCCACCCCATCCCACAGCCACTTCCAAATAATCATTCAGAGGCTTATATTAATTATAAACGCTTGGCTGATGGCTCAAGGCTTATTACTAACTGGCTCTCACATTTAAATTAAATTATGTTAATCTATGCATCTCCATGTGGTCTGTGGCTTACTGGTCTTTTGGCACCTTGCTCCTTGGGCAGCTGGCTTGCCTCTGTCCCGACTCTACCCTTCTTCATCTCAGTCCTCAGTTTGATTGTACTGTCTAGCCTTATCCTGTCTCACCATTGGCCAAACAGCCTTATTATCAACCAGTGAGAGCAATATACATTCACAGTGTACAGAGGGACCATCCTATAGCACAGAAATGTTCTCTGGTAAATTAACAGTTTTTTTTTCTTTCTGTATAGTTGTTAGATATTTAATCTACAATGTCTATGTTTTATATGTTTCTGAAATATTTCTTAGGTTCTCATTGGAATATAACTATTTCATTTTTTAAATGTTTTCTAAAGTTTTAAAAGAAAAAGACAGAAACCATCAAGTAAGAAAAGAAGACATCAAAAGTTCCAGATATAGAATATATATTTGATAAGGTTTTAATAAAAGAAATGTCTTCTGATGAAGAATGGTTTAGATGGAAGCTTTGTCCTAAAAGATGGTGTAAAAATCGAAGTAGGAAGAATTTAGGGCCCTAGAGAGATGGCACAGCAGTTGAGAGCAGTGGCTGCTCTTCTAGAAGACCCTGGTTGGATTCGCAGCACCCACATGATGGCTCACAACTGTCTGTTACTCCAGTCCCAGGGATCTCATGCCCTCTTCTGGCCTCTGCAGTTACCAACCATGCAAGGTGTGCAAAGACAGATCTGCAAACATTCATACATGTGAAACAAGCAGGGTCTCTCTATGTAGCTCTGGCTGGCCTGAGACTCACTATGTAAACGAGACTGGCTTTGAACTCAGAGATCCTTGACTATGCTTAGATAATTTTTTTAAATTTTCATTTATTTTATTTATTTTTTAAATTACACTCATGATATTCATTACTTACACTCATGATATTAATCACATTTGTGGTATTCATAGATTACATTCGCAGTATTCATTCAATTATATATATATATATATTTAATTTTAAATGTCAAATGTCATTTCTTGAAGGGGGTTAGATAATTTTTAAAATTTAAGGACAAAGAAAAAGTGAAGACAAAACCAGAGAGCTTAAGCACATCACATAAAGTCCAAGGGGATCACAGAAAGATGTGGGGCATAAAATGTAATGATGGCATGTGCCTTAGTTAGGGTTTCTACTGTAATAAAACACTACGACCAAAGGCAACTTGAGAAAGAAAAGGTTTATTTCATCTTACAATTCTCAGGTCATTCTCCATCATTGACAGAAGCCAGGGCAGGAATGCAAACAGGAGCTGATGCAGAGTCCATGAAGGAACAGATGACTGGTTTGCTCAGTCTGCTTTGTAACCCAACTCAAGACCACCTGCCCAAGAATGGCACTGTCCACAAAGAACTGAGCTCTCCACCTCAACCATTAATTAAGAAAATACCCTGCAGACTTGCCTACAGGCAAACTGATGGAGGAGGCATTTTCTCCATTAAGGTTTGTCAAGTTGACAAGGAAAAAAAAGAGAGAAAGAAAGAGACCCACCAGGAGAGCATATAGAAATCATCTTAAATGGCCAGGAAAAACTATTATCAACACAACTAATAACCTTAACAATGGGAATAATATATTTTCTTAGACTAAAGAAAGATAATTCTAAAGGGGCAATGCTTGCCACAGTTGTGGTAAAGAACTGCTCTCAGTGGGGTTCTGAGAAAATGGATATTGCCCACTCTACAAAGGAAGATCACTTTAAGGGATGACACCCTACCCTCTCAACAGAGGATGGGCCTTTAGCTCCAGTGACAGCTTCCCTTAAGACTGATGCTCCCCAGTGTTCCCTGTTAAAGCCCCACGCAAAAGACCTCAGATGGTCAGCACGGTGCCTGTGGTGACTCATCATACACACGTAAAGTGCTAACTGCCTTCCCAATCATGGAGCTTCGTTCTCTGCCTTAATCACTCAGAACCCCTTATTAAGTGTTTATGTAGTAATCAGTGTTGGTGGGAATGCCAACAGCCAAAGGAATTACAGTCAGCCTCAGCTTTGGGAATTGCCCTATACATGGCCTAGTAACACTAGGGGTAATTACCCAAAAGTTAGGGGATATTCCTGGACCTGTAGTTTACTTCTCTGCTGTGGAATAATCTTTTTGTACACTGTAAAGATGTGTTTTTCCCAAAGTGCCTTCCAATTGGTTTAATAAAGAGCTGAATGGCCAATAGCTTGGCAGGAAAAGAGGTTAGGCAGAACTTCTGGATAGGGACAGCTCTGGGAAGAAGAAAGGTGGAGTCACCAGCCAGATGCAGAGAGAGAATAGACATGCAGGGGGAGAGGTAAAAGCCATAAGTCACATGGCTGCATGTAGATGAATAGAAATGAATTAATTTAAGTTATAAGAACTAGTGGGACAAGCCTAAGCTATAGGGCAAGATTTCATGATTAATAATAAGTCTCCATGTCATTTTTGTTTGTTTGTTGGTTGGGTTTTTTGTTGTTGTTGTTGTTGTTGTTGGTGGTGGTGGTGGTGGTGGTGGTGGTTGGTTTTTTTGGTTTTTGGTTTTTGGTTTTTGTTTTTTTTGTGAACTGGTGGCCATAAGAAAAGTCCATCAACACTTCTCAAAAAATGGCAACATTCTCAAAATATGCAACATATGGATATCTAGGACATGTATTATTATAACTACTAAAGTAATGCTTTAAGTTGTTTTAAGGACATAAATATTTTGTGTTTGCTGTGCCTTCTTAAGGTGGATGCAAAGCTAGTCTCTAAAATAAGCCTTGACCCTTCTGAGTTTCTGAAGCCTTGAGAATACCTTAATGGGCTGGAGCGATGATTCCTAAGTTAAGAGCAATTGCTGCTCTTCCAGAGGACCCTGGTTCAGTTGAGCACCCACATAATGACTCACAATCATACATCTGTATCTCCAATTCCCGGGGCTCTGATGCCATCGTCTTTTGGCCTCTGTGGGTACCAGGCATGCATGTGGTACACATACATAAATATAAAACCCTCATACAAGTAAAATAAAACTAATAGATGTTTTTTAAAAATGCCATTGCAAATACACCATCAATACCTAAAAACTGCAAAATAGGCAAACCAACAACAAAAGACTTAAAACTTCTCTTCAATCAAGAAAAAGTGGATATCATCTTAAATACAAGGATAAGCCCTATCTTTAAATCTATGAATAGTTGTAACTTGATGTTGGTACTCAACAATTACAAACTCACGTTATTTATTTTTTATCCTATTCCATCACTTGATTCCTACCTAAAACTGTGTTGCTGTATTCTGCCATGTTCTCAATACATAACCATCAGTTTGCGTTGGAATTTTGTTTTGTTGTTGCTGTTTCTTTCACTATCCAAGGGACCATACCCCTGAGAACAGCTTTACATAAGGATGGCTCTCCTAGGACAAGCACAGCCATGGCTCTCCTGTATCTTGGTCTTTCTGGTCCATTGTTTGTCATAATCATGTTAATTTCACTCAGACTTTATATTCTGAATACTTAAAGTTTGTGTCATCTAGAATGTATTACAGCCTCAAACTGAACTTTTGATATAGGGATTCCAGCCAATTTCTTTTTTTTTTAATTAAGAAAAATTTTCCATCATTTTATACACCAAAGATCCTCCTCTTCCCTCCTCCCCCCCCCCCCCCGCAGCCTCCCCCTCTCTCAACCCACCCCTCACTCCCCCTGCACAAGAAGGCAAGGCCTCCCAGGAGGAGGCACATCCAATAGAGGCAAGTCCAAGCCCCTAACCCTGCTACAAGGCTGAGAGAGGTGTCCCATCATAGGTAGTGGGCTCCAAAGAGCCTGCTCATGCACCAGGGATGGATTCTAATCCCACCGCTAGGGGGACCCCCCAAGTAGGTCAAGCTACACAACTGTCTCGCCATGCAGAGGGCCCAGCCCAGTCCCATGCAGGCTCCACAGCCATTCATCCAACTTTCATGAGTTCCCTCTAGTTTGGTTTGGTCATGTCTGCAGGTTTCCCCATCATGATCCTGATGCCCTTGCTCATAGAATCCCTCTTCTCTCTCCCCGATGGACTCCTGGAGCTCTGACTGGTGTCTGGCTGTGGATCTCTGCATCTGCTTCCATCAGTAGCTGGAGAAAAGCTCTGTGATGACAGCTAGGGTATTCACTGATCTGATCTCTGGGGCAAGCCAGTTCAGTTCAGTCACCCTCTCCACTATTTCTAGTAGCCCAAGCTGGGGTCATCCTTGGGGATTCCTGGGAACTTCCCTAACACCTGGTTTCTCTCTACCCCCAAAATATCTCCCTCTATCATGATATCTATTTCACTACTTTCCCACTCCATCCCATTCCAGCTCGACCATCCCATTCCCTTATGTTCTTATCCTCTATCATCCCCTACCCTCCATTGCCCTCCCCTCACCTCCAGTTTACTCACGGAAATCTCATCTATTTCTCCTTCCCAGGGCGATTCATGCATCCCACTTTGGGTCTTCCTTGTTAGATAGCTTCTCTGGAGATGTGGGCTGTAGTCTGCTGTGGGACGGTCTGTATGTCAAATTGCTCTGATTGGTCAATAAATAAAACACTGGTTGGCCAGTGGCCAGGCAGGAAGTAGGTGGGACAAGGAGAGAGGAGAATTCTGGGAAGCGGAAGGCTGAGGCGGAGAGACACTGCAAGCCGCCGCCATGACCAGCAGCATGTGAAGACACCAGCAAGCCACCAGCCACGTGGCAAGGTATAGATTTATGGAAATGGATTAATTTAAGCTATAAGCACAGTTAGCAAGAAGCTTGCCACAGCCATACAGTTTGTAAGCTATATAAGTCTCTGTGTTTACTTGGTTGGGTCTGGGCGGCTGTGGGACTGGCGGGTGACAAAGATTTGTCCTGACTGTGGGCAAGGAGGAAAACTCTAGCTACAAATGGCGCCCAACGTGTTGGCAAGAGTTTCTACCTAAAACCTGAGAAAAGATTCTAAAATGGAGCTAAAAACAGCTTCCTAATTGTCTCTCTCAAAGGAGCGGCAGCCTGCCGGTTTGAGCTACTGGCAGGTTCCTAGCGTGCGAGCTTGATCTGCAGTATGGCGGGAACGAGGCCTCTGCAAGTGGCACATTAAGCTGCATGGTGGATTTAACCTTTGCTAGTACAAAACAAAAAGAGGTTTCTGGGCTACACACTGCTTAGATAAAAGCATAGACCCAGGATGGCTCCCAGAGCTGGCGGAAAAGGTACCATCGCCATGTTGGGAAGCTGAAGTGGGCGGAGCCAGCAGCCGCAGTGCCGTTTCAGGCTTAAAAGGCTACAGTTTAAGCAATAGGCTCAAGGTAATATAAAAAATAAGCCATGTAAAGATGGCTACCACACAGAGAATCTGGATTATGTTGTCTTTGATATTTGTAACTAAAGAAAAACATTTGATTACAAAAGCTGTTGAGTTATGCCAAAATGTATATTTTAAAGGTACCTTGACTTCAAAATTTGGATTTAAGGATATGTTGCTTTGGAAAAGAGGTTCTGCTTTTGTTTCCACAGAAAGCCAGAGGCTATGGATTTGTTCCAGATTAAGATACATCAGGTTTGACCAGCCAAGACCACCTGAAAGATCTCTGATGACACCATGACCCAGATGATTCAACATCCAGAATCGTTTCAAGGCAACTGGTTCAGATGATACAGCCTCACAGACTACTCCATGATCCTAAAATTTTCTTTGTGTCCCCATAAGATACAGCGCCCCCCTCCAGCAGGAAGTAGTAAGAGAAGCTACGCCCAAATTCCCAAATATACCAAGCTGACTTTGGAGATGTGTAAAAGTTAAAACCTTCCTTTTAAAAAAAAGAAAAGGGAAGTGCTGTGGGACGGTCTGTATGTCAAATTGCTCTGATTGGTCAATAAATAAAACACTGGTTGGCCAGTGGCCAGGCAGGAAGTAGGTGGGACAAGGAGAGAGGAGAATTCTGGGAAGCGGAAGGCTGAGGCGGAGAGACACTGCAAGCCGCCGCCATGACCAGCAGCATGTGAAGACACCAGCAAGCCACCAGCCACGTGGCAAGGTATAGATTTATGGAAATGGATTAATTTAAGCTATAAGCACAGTTAGCAAGAAGCCTGCCACAGCCATACAGTTTGTAAGCTATATAAGTCTCTGTGTTTACTTGGTTGGGTCTGGGCGGCTGTGGGACTGGCGGGTGACAAAGATTTGTCCTGACTGTGGGCAAGGAGGAAAACTCTAGCTACAGTAGTCTGGTTATCCTTTGCTTTGCACCTAATATTCACTTAGTAGTGAGTACATACTGTGGTGGTATTGTGTTCCCCAAAATATTGTGTACCTTAATAAACTTATCTGGGGTCAGAGAACAGAAAAGCCACTAGTTAGGCAGTGATAGCACACACCTTTAATCCTAGCATTCCAGAGGCAGAAATCCATCAAGGCCACATTGGAAACAGCCAGGCATGGTGACTCACGCCTTTAATCCCAGAAAGCGAGCCTTTAATCCTAGGGAGTGATGGTAGAAAGCAGAAAGGTATATAAGGCGTGAGGACCAGAAACTAGAAGCATTTGGCTGGTTAAGCATTCAGGCTTTTGAGCAGTAATTCAGCTGAGACCCATTCCGGATGAGGACACAGAGGCTTCCAACCTGAGGAAACAGGACCAGCTGAGGAATTGGCAAGGTGAGATAGCTGTGGCTTGTTCTGTCTCTCTGATCTTCCAGTGTTCACCCCAATAACTGGCCTCGGGTTTGATTTTATTAATAAGAACTTTTAAGATTCATGCTACAACATACCATGTTTGTCCTTCTGAATCTGGATTGCCTTACTCAGGATGATATTTTCTAGTTCCATCCATTTGCCTGCAAATTTTATGATGTCATTGTTTTTCTCTGTTGAGTAGTACTCCATTGTGTACGTGTACCACGTTTTCTTAATCCATTCTTCAGTTGAGGGGCATCTAGGTTGTTTCCAGGTTCTGTCCAGCCAATTTCTAATATAGTGAATCCAAAGCCACCTCTCCAATTTATGGCTAACACAGAAGAAAGTTTTGTGGTCTCTCTTAGGCCAGATCTATACTTCCAGCATGGAAGACATTATAGAATACTGATCATTATCCATCTGCTCACAGGGCAGAGTTATGGCAGGAGAGTAAGGGAGACAGAAAGAGATGTCAAGATGTCAAGATGCCACACAAAAGAAGCCAGTAACAGAAAAAGACTAGAAACACCCAACCAATGGCTGGGTGTAAGGAACAGAATATGCATGAGAAAAGCCTGTGGTCTCCAAATGTGGAAGAAGGCAGGTACTGTGAAAATGATGCACAAAGGATGGTGACTCACGTGATCCCACACCATCCCACTTTTAACCTTTCCAACTCTCAGACCATCCCGGTCCCATCCTCAGATGCACTCTCTTACCAAACCGTCTCTCTGTGTCTCCATGGGACCCCAGTGCAGTTCTTTGTTCCGGTACAGAAGAACCTAGAGGTATGTTCCAGACTCTGATCCATGCCTATGGTATTTTGTGCTCACAAAATCATCTCTAAAATAGTCATTACCTAGTATATTCAAAAATTAAAATTTAGAGGTCACAGGGAACACTTGGAAAACACAAAGTGTGGGACAGGGGAGGTGGCTAAGTGTGCAAAAGAGCCAAGCCTGATGACTTGAGTTTAATATCTGTGTCCCACATGGTAGAAAATAGAACAAAGAGAACAGAAACCTGCAAACTGTCCTCTGACATTTGCACATATGCACCATGGCATGCACACATACATATGTATGTATACATAATAAATATAATGATGATGATGACAATGATAATAATGATGATGATAACAGCAATAACAAAAAAATTCAAACATAAAGTGGAGACATTTTTTGAAGATAAAAATGGGTGACGCCTACTGAGCTTTCAACCACGGCCAAGCGAGGTGTTCTGTGCTTCTTTGTGTAATAGTCCTCTGGGGGGGGGGGGGGGCGTCATGCCGTTACTCCTCCTCTGTAGATTAGAGAGCTGAACGGAGCGGATTTATGGTGTGCTTCTGAGGTTACCCTCCGGGCCACACAGTGATTACACAGCCTTGTCTTTATTGCCCTCACCAGAGACAACAAGAATGCTTTCCGTACTCGCAGCAAGGGCATTAACTTTCTTGGCACAATTTGTGAAAATGAATGTTTGGGATCTCAGGCTCCTATTTTTGTGGCTGCTTTATTTCCCTTTTATTCTGGCTTTAACACACCTCTTCCCTTCAACATTCCCATATCATATGCAGATGGCTAAATGTAATTCTTGAACCAACATGTGGATTAACAGAAATGGGGATCGAAGTGTGTGTGTGTGTGTGTGTGTGTTCTATAGGATATTTTAAAGCTCAGACTTTTACATAACTGGAATTATTGTACATACAACTTTGAGCCCTGTTTTGTTCATTTCTATTCTATCAAAAACATTTCCTGTTTGGTAGTGGTGGCACCTTTAATCCCAACATTCAGAGTAGGTGGATCTCTGTGAGTTCGAGGCCAGCCTGGTCTACAGAGCAAGTTCTAGGACAGCCAAGGCTACACAGAGAAACCCTATCTCGAAAAAACCAAAGCCAAATCAAAACAAAACAAAATAAAATAAAAATCATTCCTTATTTTACTAGGAACTGTTTACATATACATATTTTTTTAAAAAAACACTCAAAATTGATACTTTACTCTCAAGGGGCTAAATCACAGTTTTTTTCAGCAGTCATCTGATGTGGTATAAAGCAAAATTAGAAATATGTGGGTCAACCTTGCTTTGGCCTTTGTGATCTGGAAACTAATCAGTAGGTCTGCTCTGAGCTGGTACCTAAGGGCTATTGCAATCAGTAAATTATACAACATGTCACACTTCATCAATTTTTACCATATTAACAGTGATTACATGAGTCTTGAGTTTCATGGGGAAATCAAATAATTGACCACAGCTGGCAATATTTTATTTTACAAGGAACACCACTGCTGGGGAATTCCAGCCTGACTGGTAACAGGGCTTTAATTGATGACAAACGTCCAGGGGTGATGCCTCCGGCTGCTTGATTTTCTCTTAGCTGCTAACTTTCGCTTTTGTCTCTGAATATTTTCAGAAGTTCTTGTAAGTATTATACAGCCTTCATTGGGGCTCAAAGGAGACCCAAGAGCCCAACAAACTTAGTTCTGACTTGAAAAACCAACCTTTGCCAAGTAAGATAAAACACAGACATTTTCTTCTTCAGGGATGTTTTGAAATGAATTTGATCTCTCAACATTTATAGCTACTCCAAATCATTAAGTGAGGACAGTAACTTCAAAGAAAGTTATGAATGCCAATTGTTCTTATCACAGGATTTTTATAAGGAAGGATGAAATCAAAATGATATATGCAAGAGATAAATAAAAATGTTTCCTACTGGTTAAGCCTCTAACCTCCTACAGAGTCACTATGTTATACTGAGATCAAATGATTAAATACAGAAGTGCTCCAAGTATGAGCGTAGGTGATGCAGTTGGGTTAATATATTTATCCATCCTGTGGGAATATTAAGATGTGGGTGCAACCATTTTGGCATTAGAAAGAGAAGTCCAATCCATTTTGTTGGCACAGTCTCCTAATTCAAATCATGTTGTATGATGTAGACTTTAATCATGCTGAAAATAATTAGTTTTCACTGGACACTGAAAGAAGAAGAAAATAAATAGCCAGACATATCCATGGTTTACCTAAAACAGAGACGGGGAAGCAAGGAGCCCACTCTCATTAGAGCTGCTTTTGACTGGGCCGAACAAAGAACGTCGATGTCAACAGGAAAGGCTCTGAAGGGCAATGCTTGAAATAGCACAAATAATTCTTCAAAAATTAGATAACTACAATGTGTCATTCCATGTTCTTAAGATAATGATATTTTAAAACTCTTATCGGACATGTTGAAGTCTGTGCCTATCTTTATTTATGTGGCATGGTAAAGAGCATTCTAAATTATTTTCAAGTTTACAACATCTGTTTTGTGAGGAATAACTTTTAAAATAACTGTTCTATTTTTAGCAGCCTTCAAGTTTTTACTTTCAATATTTTTCATATCTTATTTTTAAGAAAATGTTGACTGGCAACTTTAAATAAACCTTTCATTTTTGTAGGCAAATTTTTCATGGTCTGTCCTGGGTTAACCCAGATGCTGCTGTTCTACGCACCCCACCCCAGTGATCAGTGCTAGGGATGTAAGAAATCTCATGGGCAAATTATCCCCTGAATTGTTTCAATAACACTTAAAAGTGGGGTGTCCTTCAGACCCTAGAATAGTCTATAAATAATTTTGTTAAGTAGGTAAGTATAAGTCAAAATTATAAGCCATTAGTAACAACAGAATAATTTCATTTTTGAAGGCGGTAACTGAAGTTTCTGTAATGACAGCACATGCAATTGTGAGCCAGTGTGATTTTCTCTTTTAAGCTAGTCTAAATGAAGGCAGCCTTGTAGCCCCTCCCTTCCACTGGTGTCCCACTGGAGCGGTAACATTAGCAAAGTATCTTTTGTGCCCTCACATGTGGGAACTTAGTAACCTTTCTGCCACCACAATTAGAACAAAGAAGTATGTATTCATTCAGTATAGTTCTTCATTAACAGTTGGCCCAGGACTGGAGTAGTTATAGGCTGGTTCCTATCTGGTTCATTGTGTTTCTGTGCGGTAAAGAAGCCTGCAGCCAGAGTTCTCAAGCTTAAGGCTAGACACCAGTTTATAGAGCAGAAGGCAACAGGCCATTTAACTTTTGGCTAAGTGCTTTTCTGTTAATTGGGCCACACATCCTTAATGAGCACCACTGCACAGAGTCTGGTCCTGAGAAGATTTGCAAGCCTTTTGTGTGTCTTTTGTGAGTTCCAACATACAGCTTACCATTGATTCAGCAGACTGCCTTTCTACAAGACCTTTCTTAATTGCTTTTCATGCTTAGTTGGGAGAAACTGCAGGAGGCCTTGAAGGGAAAGTTTGGGGGCCCCAAAAGGTAGCTTTAAGTGCCTCCTTTCCTGTGTTTATTATTGACAATTCAATTAGCATACCAAAGCAACTGTGCACTATAGAGCAGGTCAACAAGACTGCACATGCAATTAATTTTATTAACAGAGAAGCAAAATTAGCCATGATGCATTTATCTTACACACTTACCAAAGAACACAAAAGACAGAGAAATCGGATTAGTTTTCCCAAATTTCAATTCATCTTGGGGCAAGTTTTTTTTCCATTTGTAACTAATGGAAATTTGTTAATTTTCTCACTCTTCAAGCTTTAACCATAGCTACACTTGGCAACAATGAGATAAAGACTGTAGGCTGGTAGATACTCAGTGCTCAAAGATGCCTCCAAGGCTGGGAAGTTGGAGCTGGACCCCTGGTAGCCAGTCACATGATGGAAGGAGAAAACCGGCTCCCACAAGTCGCCAGTATTTAGCATTGTTGACTTTCTAGGTACAAATATTTACTTTTAATTGACTTCAAGTTTGGACAACATAGAAGATGTATACAAATTGAAGGTAGAGACAACAAGGGCTGTAAGCTCGGTAGTTGACAGAGAAGAAGCTGTCTACCTGCCCAGTTCAGCTCACATATCTAAGATTCTGCAGCAGGCACAATTTGAACACTTAGTTCCTCTTCTTTCCAGTGCTGCTGACATCTTCTGAATCACTTTAATACTATCATAGCCTTAGCTTCCTTCTCTTGACTTTCCCTAAATTTTTTTCTTGCCATTAACACATAGTTCTATATGTAACAAGACTTTTTCTGTCCTGCCAGCCAGCTCCCAAATAATGACACCGAGACTTCTTATTAATTATAAAAGCTCGGCATATAGCTAGCATTTTTCCTAAAAACTCTTATAAACCTATTTATATTAACCTATATTCTGTCATGTGGCATTACCTGTCTTCCATCTTGCACATTCTGTTTCCTCTCCATGTCTCTGTCATCTCCTGTGAATTTTGACTTCTTCTCCTCTTCCTTTCTCTCTCCAGAAATTCCACCTACACCTCCTGCCTAGTTATTGGCCATTCAGCTTTTTATTACACCAATCACAGCAATACACCTTCACACAATAGTTCTAGATTTTATATCCCACAATAGTTCTAGATTTTAATACTAATGCTAAACATTTGTAAAGATGGGTTTGCTTCTGTAGCTCTGACATCAATTTGCCTGCCATGTTTGAGTGTTTTATTTTTTTTTCTACATTTTTATTTTTTCTGGACTAGACATCAAGTCAAATACTACTAGGTTTTACAATTAACATTTCAAAATTTGTGGGGGGTGGAGGCAGGCATCATACAAGGATAAGATACAAAACCCCATAGATGGAGCTGGAAAGATGGTTCAGCTGGCAAAGGAGCTTGCTGCACAAGCTGATAACCCAAGGGCAATCCTCAGAACCCATAGGAGGAGGGAGGAGAGACCAACACGGAAGCCATTTTCTGACCTCTACACTTGTGCCATGGCATACATGCCTGCCCCCACACACTACACATATCATATACACACAATAACAGTTTTTGAAACCCACAGATGGCTAACTCTCATCAAAGGATGGAAAAGAATTAGAAGGGGGTTCTAAAGTATGATGTAATCTAATCCACACAGAACCTACTGATGGACACTTTGTAGAGAGTGCCACGCTGAATGTAGCACCTCTTGTAGTTACAGGAGGTATCCCCAGAGACTCCAACATTGCAACCTCCAGATTTCCTTCCTTGTCCCAGTCCTTCAATAAAAGCCCAACAAAGACATTGTTTTCAGATATACACCTTTTTAATTGCCTTTGCAAGTAGTGGCTGTGGACATTGATCTGTATTTCCCCAGGAAAACCAATGTAAGGGTTTTGTTTTTATTCTGGAGTACAGCATAATAAACTTCTTTTCCTTTATGTATAACATCTTCACTTTCCTGCACTTTGGAACTAACCCTATCACTATAGACACCACTCCCAAGTATGTGTCAGGATTCTCTCTACCCCCAGATCCTGCCTGATTACACATGACACTTAACTTCCAGCCAGACTTGAAAGAAATTAGAAAGTGACATTAGCTAATGTGTCTCTTACTTGTTTATTTGCAATAATAATAATTAATAAGTCTTTAGCTCCAGGGAAGCATTTCCTAACTGGCACCTTGGAAAGTCAAAGTGTTAACCCAGACACAGGTTAGCCATATATCATGTGTCCTTGACAAACCAATCCCTTTGTTGACTGGAATGATTCAGTGGCAACTGCCTAATTGTTTCTGCAGTCCACTCAGATCATAAAGGTGAAGTCTGATTTATTAAGATAGCCATGCATACATATTTCACATACCTAATTCATTCCTGCACACTCAAGTGGGATTAAATGATGCAGAGTCATGTCTAAACCCATAATCCTGTCCTGGATCACCTTCAAAGACATGTCACTGATATAAATCCAGATCAATATAATATTAATAAATGCCCTCCTACATATTCCCGGTACGGCTTTGCCCAACCCCCATCATTTTTCAGGAGTCCCGCAGGTCCACTGAAACTTTGCTTCCAGTTCAGTTTGCTACTTCCTCCGTTTACAGGCGTTGTTCAGACTCCAACTGCAGGGTGAGGCTCCAAGAGTCAGATCAGTAAAAACTGTAGATATTTTAGAGATGCTAACGGCTGGTTTCTAAATTTTTGCAGTTTCCAAGTTACATATTTGTATATCTGACTGCCCACATCTAATCCTGCAGAACAACTAAGTCTTTCAAAGTTATCACAACTGCACTAGAATTTTCAGTTAAACTTGAAGGAAACCAGGAAGGCAGATTAAGTTTTTTCCCTGGAGCTCAGTTTTTTCTTTCCCTAGGTCTTCCTCACTACAGATGGAGGTAGCTCCATCTGTAAAAGGGGGCTCACTCTTCTCTCTTCTCAGCAGGTTATACCAGCCATCAGCTAGTCCTCTGATCACAGTCTACATCTGGCTTATTTCAGTCTATCTCCCTCCACAAGCACTGCTGCTCAGCAACCCCCCCCCCCACCACCACCTCTCCCTTGAAATACCACAGCAGCCTCCTTTATCTAATCCTGCCTTCACCCCCTGTGGGGATGAGATAAACTTGCAAAAACATAAACCTAATCCTATCCCTCTGCTGCTGAGCTCACTCTACCCTATTTTGACATAAAAAGCAACTCCCTAACAACATGGCCCTTTATGCCTGTCCTTGTATCTCCCATCTCTCTCCCCCAAGTCCCACCTACTGCATCTACAGCTCCTCCAAGTAGCCAACTCTAGCATGACTTTTCTTGGGGAGACATGAATAAAATGTCTTTTCAACCAAGACAGGGCACCAGAGAGACCAAAGAAACTGCTTCATTTAAGTCAAGTTTGGCGAAACCATTAGGTTACTGAACATGGGCATGGGTCTGAGGATTATCTTCATTGTTGTCTTTCTGGGTTTAGAGTCCTCAAAGAGACATACCTCTCAGCATGGCCCTGAAGGCATTTACAGAGAGCCGGAACTGAGGAGAGAAGGTCTACCCTAACATGTCTAGCTCCCTTCACACAAAATGCTACTAGGCTACTCTAATCAACCATTTCCATCCGCCTACTAAGCCTCTCAAGCTTATCACAACCAAACCAGAATTTTCTGTTCGCAATGAAAAAAATTAGACGCAGATTACACTTTTACTGGCACAAGCCCATTGGCTAAGGTCTTGGACTAAAAGGAGGAAAAGGAAGAGAGTCGATAGGGCATCCCGATTCACCTCCCTCTGATTCCTCACAATCAGTCACCTCACATTCCCACCACGGCTTTTGGTGCCAGGAGGCATTCTAGCCTCTTGAAACTGGGAAACAGAGTCATCTCTTCTCCCTTATATTGCTTTATATCGGGGAGCTGTCACAGGATTTAAAAAGTAACTAATATAATTGGAGACGGGTATCCTCCTGGAGCATGGATAAGGCAAATGCCACGGCATCATTAAAGCCCACGCCAGCATAAAAGACAGCTCGCTGGAATCCCCTGAACAACGTCATACAGTTTTACCCAGGAGTCTCCTCTTCCTAGACATTGTTCTCAGCTTATAACGCCTTGGGGAGGGGCCTTTTGGGCCATAAGTTTTGGAGCTCCCTAGGTCTTCGGAGCCTCCCTTCTGTAGCATCTATGGGTGTTTAGACGGCAATGTGTTACATTGTTACCAATGTAAACATGTGTTCTGCTTAGCAAAATGAAAACAATGGCTCCTCCACCAGGGCCTGTCACACACACACACACACACACACACACACACACACACACACACACACACACACTGCCCCCAGCCATAGGTCTCTGTCCTGGCTTACAGTACCAAACACGGGGTTCCCTCCTGTGGAGCAAGTCTTAGGGTCAATCAGAAAGCAAACGGCCCCACTCATGGTAATTAAAACACTATTGCCTCAGCTCGCACACCTTGCCAAGCACACGGGTAGTGTAGCAGGTAGGGTAAATAACGTAACGGGAATATTTCTCTTCAAAAGTTAACAAAGTCCAATATTGCACCAAAAGAGCTCATCACTTGTATCAGTTGTTCCCTCAAAAAAGCAATTTTGGGTGCAGTGGCATCAGTACAGCTTTTTGTAATCCGAGGTCATTCCCCATGAGCCATCCTGCGTCCTTGGGGTCCTGCTGTGAGGCCATTATCTGTTTTCACAGCCCTGACAGGCTTGGTGGGCCCAGCTCACTGCTGCTCAGGCCGTTTCAGAGATAACAGTTTGGGGTCACTTACATTCATTCCCACTGTTCAAATCGGTTTCTTGGTTCTGACAGGTTCCAAGCCAGTCCTGTGGCCACACCTTCTGCAGGCAATCTCAGCCTCCAATACACTTCCATGCCTCACCACAGTACTCAGCAAAGCCATTAAATATGGCTTACCCAGGGGTTCCGGGGATTTCCAAGTCTGGCGTGGGATATCTGAGGGGGAAAAAAAATCTACATACACTATGTTCTTATGTCTATTAACTTTATTCCTCTAAGACAAAATTCTATCAATTCAGCTACAGCTCTGTCAGGCATTCAGGGCAGGAATAAGTCTAGATACACCAAGCTCTTTGTCTACTTTATTTCTCTGGGGTGAAATCCTGTCTACATGGCTTCAGTTCCATCCGGTTCCCTCTCATAGTCCTGCTAACAACTAAGTGTTATTTATTTAGCTTTGTTGTGTTCTTACCCTGCAAGGAAGTGTCACGAAACACGACAGAATCCGCTTATAAGAGTTTATTAGAGTTAAAGGGATAGAGAGTGCGCAGGCCTGTGGGAGAGACACGTGTGTGGAGAAGAGAGAACTGGGAACATGGTGCTCCGCTTTTAAAACCAGCTGGGGGCGTGGCCAGGTCACGTCACTACTCCACGCGTGTGCGTAGATCACATGGTCACGTTGTACGCTTATGTGGCCATGTAGCATCACGGATCCTGGTTATGCGAGACGCCTTGACCTGGAAATGGCTATCCTGACCTGGAACTGGCTAGGCGGAGGTGTCCAGGTCCGCCAGGTATCCTGGTTACGAGAGACGCCCTGACCCGGAAATGCCTATCCTGACCTGGAATTGGCTAGGCGGAAGTGTCCGCCTGGTATATGTGACCGTGGGGGCGTGTTGTGAACCCTTCACTAAGCCCTTATGCTTCCCACCTCATCTTCATCCTCTGTTTCTTCGCCCTCCATCTCTACTTGCTCTATACTCTGGCCTTGCCATCTACATTACCTCCGTGTTTTTCTCTTCTCCCAGTCATGCCGTTCTGTCTGCTCTACAGAAAAATGCCTGTCTTTCTTTCCCTGGCCACGTGGTTCTCTGCCTCCTCAGGAAAGTTGCTCTGCCTTCCACCTTGATATGTAAAAACCTCTTTTGTACTCAGTCAGTTGCTCTGGAGAGTCACTAGGCCTCAAGGTATCATTTGCACTAGAAACAAAGCTATGCAGCTCCTAGGCTCAGTGAGGGAGTTAGTTACCTGCTTGCCAAATGGTCTGGGAATGTTTGGGCATGCAAGAATTTCATAGCAGAAGACAGCTGAAATATTAAAGGCTGGATAACACCAAATATTCATAATAAATGGCTTGCCTTTTGACAGACCCTTGGCCAGTCAAAGTATAGCTTTAATACACAGCAAAATCTCTATAATATACTCTTGTGGCTCACCACAACTAAAGGCTCATACCAGTCCTGAGGTCCCTACTATATTAACTTCTTAACTGATTCTAATAGTCCTATCAGGACTGAGGACCTGGTTTCAAACACTGACTCTCACATGCCCTCTCACGTGAGTAGGAATTCTCTCAGGAGAGAAAGAGTGGAAGTCCAAGTCAAACTTAAGTTTGAGGCCAGTCGAGGTTGCGTGAGACCTCAAAATAAATGGATGGATGGATGGATGGATGGATGGATGGATAGATAGATAGATAGATAGATAGATAGATAGATAGATAGATAGATAGATAGATAGATAGATAGATAAAACAGACAGAAACCCAAACAACAACAATAATTTTTTTTCTCCCAGCACTTAGGAAGTTGAGACAGAGGACCACAAATTTGAGTATAGCACACATAGTGTGAATCTGTCTCAAAACACAAAACAAAACAAAACAAAAGCAACAGAAAATTTTAACTTTTATAACTTCAGCAATTTTTCATGTAATTTGACATTTTTTTGTACTACAATTTGCAGTGTGTATAGCTTGTAGGAGGGGTAATTATTAAATTCTAGAATTATCTACAAATGGTAATTATCTCCTATCATATTCTGGTAATTATCTCCCTTCATATTCTTTCTCAGTGAGACAGGTAAACTCTGATTCTATATGCTGTGTGGCTGGCTAACTTGAAAGAGAAGACATTAGTGGTATTTTAGGCCTAGCAAGCTACAAAAATCTTGTTCGATTTTCATTGAAATTCCGTTAAAATTCTTAAGAAATTAATAGTTACAAACTCAGATCCTTCTGTATTTGCACATACAGACTGGATTTCACTATTGAGTAGTTCGGGTTTTTTTACCATTTATTTATTTGTGAGAAGTTTAAACACTCAGTCAAAATGTATATTTTATGGTTAAATTAACCTGAGCTAGGTGAATTAGAGCAGGAACGAAACTTCAGTTCTACCCCTGACAGAGTGAACCCTGGAATGACCATACTTAACTCCAAGCTACAATATATCAAACACAAACTTCTGATTGGGAGCTGTTTCAGGATCAATTTACATCCAAATAAAAGGGCACTCCAGTGAGAGCAAATTAAGATGTTTAAATCACAGGGCATGTGGGATCCATCAAGCAAGAACGGCAGTTGTAAATCAAGCTCACAGTGAATGGGTTCAACACACAGAGTGGCAGAGTGCTCCAGGGATGTCCTGAGTTCTCTTTCCAACTCCAGCAGCTCACAGAAGGGCAGAGAGCACAAGAAGTTTTAAAAACTGACAACACCCAGCATGCATAGGGACCTGGGTTTGATTCCCAGCACTGCAAAAACAAAAAAAATAATGAAAATGATAACTGATATAATTATTATCATTTTTTAATATCCCTGGCATGCCAGCTTTAAAAATGAGGGGTGGGAGGCTAGACAGATGGTTCAGTGGGTCAGCGTGCAGGAGAACCTAAGCTTGGATCCTCTGGCCGCACACGTGATTGTAACACCGAGACCATGGGGAAAGAGACAAGATCTCTAAAGTGTGCAGACCAACAGCCTAGCTTCAGGCTCAGCGAGAGACCCTGTCTTAAGGGAATAAAGTAGACAGAGACAGCACAGGTCACCTAATGTCCTCCTCTGGCTTCTGTGAGCACTGATGCACACATCTGGATTACACAAACATTCCAACACCAGTACTCAGTATAAGAAAATGGGAGCCGGGCGGTGGTGGCGCACGCCTTTAATCCCAGCACTCAGGAGGCAGAGCCAGGTGGATCTCTGTGAGTTCAAGGCCAGCCTGGTCTCCAAAGCGAGTTCCAGGAAAGGCGCAAAGCTACACCGAGAAACCCTGTCTCAAAAAACCAAAAAGAAAAGAAAAAAGAAAATGGATACCAGACCTAAATCAAAGTAGAGCGAATGGGAGGGACCACAAGAATGAAAGGAGACCAGGAACTTTAGGGACAACAACAACAAAAATAAGCTTTGTTCCTGTCTATTGTGTAGACTCCATCATCTGGCAGCCTGTGTGGTACTCAGGACATGAGTCTTGTTGCTATAAAACTTTATCCCTAAAGAAAGTATGATCTTAGCCAGGCGTCAGTGGGACACACTTTTAATTCCAGCACTTGGGAGGCAGAGCCAGACAGATTTCTGTGAGTTTGAGGTCACTCTGGTCTACAGAGTGAGATCCAGGACAGGCACCAAAACTAGACAGAGAAACCCTGTCTGGAAGAACAAAAAAAAAAAAAAAAAAAAAAAAGAAAGAAAAAGAAAAAAAAAAGAAGAAGAAAGAAAGTACTTAAGTGCTTTCTGCCTGGGGTGTGACTCAGTGACATGTCTTCCCTAGCTTTGCAACTAGCCTAGCTGGTTCCATCCCCAAGCACTGAAAACAAAGCAACATCCCCCCCCCCCCAGGAAGAAAATATAATTGTGTGGCAAATGGTTACTATGAATAATTTCTTAAGTAGGTGGGGGACTAAACACTTCCCATTTTATTTTCTTCAATCTCATTTTTCTCCTCGAGGAACTGCCTACTGTAGGGAGCCTTCTATTCCTTCAGCTCCTTATTCAGTAAGACAACAGATACAAAGGAAACAATGACTTGATACAGTCCACAAACCCTCCATTTTCAGCAGATCTATGAAGTGAACAATGTTTAACCCAGAAGACTGAGTCAATAACGCTAAAACTTTAGGCAAAGCCTCACTTATGCACAGTAGTGTTTTTCCCCCAGTAGCGATTTTGTTATTGTTGTTGTTGTTTGTTTTTGTTTTTCAAGACAGGGTTTCTCTGTGTAGCTTTACACCTTTCCTGGATCTTGCTCTGTAGACCAGGCTGGCCTCAAACTCACAAAGATCCGCCTGGCTCTGCCTCCCGAGTGCTGGGATTAAAGGCGGGCACCACCATGGGCTATTTTTTTTTAATGCCACCCAAACCATTAATTTCATTAAATCCAAAGAATGATAAAAAAATTATGCAAAAGACCCACAAAGTAAACAAACCAAAGCTTGTCTGCTAAATCCTGGCCCCTGCCATTCTTGAAAATAACTTTTATTGGAACACAGCTCTGCTTTTGTTATCAGTGTCTGGCTTTGAGCCATCATGGCAGAGTTGATCGTTCCAACAACAGACTTGATGACCTACACAACCTTCGATATTTTCCAGGGGACTCTGTATAGAAAAATTTGCCACCTCTAGATTAGGTCGTCCCTGTTTCTGCTCAATCTTCGGCTGTCATCTGTTTTTCCAATATAGACTAGCTCAAGCCCTTTATGAGTTAGTTTTATTTCCCAATGCAGTAAAAGCAGCCTGTGTCTTGAGACCCTTCTTCCGTGTGCAGCTTGGAATGCAGAGCCTGTACTTTTTTGAACATAAACACTTTGTGTCAATATACTTTAGTACTTCTGCAACTCCCTAGGAAATGAAAAACATCTAGAAAGAACTCCACAAAAATTCAGCTCTTCTTGGGAACACGTATCTTTCTAAGTGGTCGCTGGTTGCTGCCTCAGGGTACACACAGTGACTCTCAGGGAAAGCCAAACATTTAACAATAACATTGAGAAAGTGGTTTTGCTTGTTGTCTTATTAGGGTTTCTATTGCTGTGGTGAAACACCATGAGCAAAAGCAACTTGAAGAGGAAAGAGTTGGTTTGACTTACATATTTGAATCACAGTCCACTGAAATCAAGGCAGAAACTCAAACCTGGAGGCAGGAGCTGATGCAGAGGCCATGGAGGAGTGCTAATTAGGGCTTGCTCAGGCCTGCTTTCTCATGGAACCAAGGACCATGTGCTCAAGGTGGTACTACATGCAATGGGCTGGCCCCGCCCACATTAGTAATTAAGAAAATGCCCTACAGGCTTGCCAGATCTTATGGAGGCATTTTCTCAATTGAGAATCCCTCTCCTCGGATGACTATGATTTCTGTGGAATTGACTACAGCAAACTAGCCAAAACACTTGTTTTTCTCCTTTTTAAGATTTTTTTTATGCTTATGCATGTGTGTTTTTGTGAGTTTCTGAGCACCCTGTGCAAACAGAAGCCTCCTGAGGCTGGAAGAGAAGGTCAGACACCCTGGAACTGGAGTTTCGAGGAGATTGCGAGCTGCCATGTGGGTGCCGAGGACTGAACCATCTCCCCAGCCCCTTGCATAGGTATGCAGCACTCTCCTGTTGCTGCTTTTTTGGTTTGGTGTTCCAGACAAGGTTTCTCTGTATAGCACAGGCTGTCCTGGAACTCGCTCTGTAGACCAGGCTGGCCTGGAACTCAGAGACCCATCTGCCACTGCCTCCCGAGTGCTGGGATTAAAGGTGCGAGTGTGCCGCCACCACAGCTCTTGTTGCTGCCTTTTAAGCACATCTTCCTGGCTTCAAGGAAAGGAAAAGACTTCCAGTAATCAGCTTGAGGGTGAGCTGTGGATTTTATTTTAGTCTGGCGTCTAAAGATGTAGGAGAGCGCTCTGGGCAACAGGGTAACATCTTCGGGGCATTTAATTTTCTTCCAGACTTAGTAAGCATTTGCTAGAGCCTGTTTGGGAGCTGTGAACCTCTCAGTATTTGGGAGGCACAGATAGAATGATCTCAATACTTACTAAGCATCTACCATGTTCCTACTCTGCTCAGCTATTCTCTCCTGACCATAATTCACAAGGCGGCTATCGCCGGGCAGTAGCAAACCAGGAGCTTAACTATAGGCACCTGACCCTAAAGCTTTCTCAGGTTGTAGTATAAAGGTTTTGATTAAATGTCAAGTGCTGTCTCCAAACAAAGAAGAGGGTTGGCGGTTTTCCGTTCTGGAACTGTGTAGCTAGACCCAGACTGCTAGATTTGGGGATCTGAAAGAAGTTTAAATGAGCTAGATGAATATTGATCAATGAATTTAAAGAATATTAGTTTTTAATATTTGCTTCATGATTGATCTTCTAGCAGTTCTTAATATATAGACAAAGCCATTTATTTGACTTTATCAACCAAGTAGTAGGTGGAAAAGCAGAGGTACAGGCAGCCTGGCAGGGAGAGATGAGCACCCTGACAGGACAATGTGGTCTTGACTGGCATGCCGTCCTCTGACCTTCATGGTCCACATTAAGGCTTTGACTTTCCCTCAAATTCTATGTCCTAGGGAAAGGTTTTCAGCTGAGATTTTGTTTGTGCTCATTTCTTCTTTTGCTGAGTTCTTCTAGAATTTTTTTTTTACCTCATATATTGCTTTTCAGCTATGGTTTGACTATAAAATGTCCCCCACATGTCTGTGTGGTTCATGCCCCTAGCTGATGACACCATTTTGAGAAATTCTGAAGACTTTAGGAGGTTGGGGCTAGCTGGAGGAGGTGGATCACTAGAGGTGTGCCTTTGATGGTTATACTCTGTGCTTCCTGTCTACCATGAAGGGAACAGCCTCCTCCCTCACATGATCCCACCATGATGTTCTGCCTCAAATGGACCCAAAGTCAACGAAGCCAAGAACAGGGACCAAATATCTGAAAAGAAGCTAAAATAAATCTTTACGCCTTTTCAATTCTTCCCTCAGAAATTTTGGTTACAGTTACACCAATACACAGGGATGCAACCTCCAAGAAGCTATGGTTTCCATAGAAACAGCCAAATGATGTAGAAATAGACATTAGAATGAATCCATTGGGCTTTACTTATGAGCTTTATCTACCATTCAGTATGATGAAATACTCTGCTCTTCCATCTCACAGACTAACATCTTGGAGCTATCTCATGCTTCCCACCTCACTCATCCTCCAGAAGCACCTAGCCTGGCCTACAGTGTTAGCATCCATCCAACATCTCTATGCAAACATGTGACCAGAGTGCCACTGTATAGTGGGTGCTCTCTCACCCTCATACCCTGTGGTTATTGAAAAGACCTTATCGACAATTCCTTTCATTTCTGCATCAGCCTCCTCAGCAGTCCACACTTCCTTTTCTTTTAGACAAACTGACCTGAAGTATCACACCCTTTCCTTCTTTGTGGGCCAACAGTTGAAGTTTGCACCATCCACCAAGCAGAAACCTAATGTTTGCATTTTATCCAGCAAAAAACTTGTCTTACAATGACATGTTGAATCTGTCATAATAAAAATACTTCAAGAATGACAAGCTGGAAAAACCAGCCATGTGGAATAGTTTCTTTTTTGATTGTGATGCCCCTGATGTTTCAAGAGATAAAGGTAATGATCTACCTAGAACATGACATGACAGTCCCTCCCTTTTGGAAAACAGCCACCGAGTTTTCTGTGTACAGCCACCAACCTTCGATTTCACCTTCATCCAAGACTTGCCAAACACTAGGAACTTCAGACCTTTTCCAAATTCAAGGGAAGACAGAAAAATAACCATTTTCCATTTCAAAATCATGTATCTTTAAGCTACCAATGTGAAAAGAATCACTTGGCTTATTTATCCAAGTATCCAGAACTAGAACAATTCCCCTGAAATTTTGACTTCAGGGTGGGGGAACAACCGGATGAGTAAAATGACAGCATTTGGGATAGTGTTGGACAACATGGTGTAGGTTTTCTGACACTGCCAATAGACCTTCCATTTGCTTTATACTGTGCTTTTTGAAAACAATATCAAGGGGCATTTGTATTTTTATTAGTAATTATAGCAGAAAACATACAACTTGGGAAATATAAGACTAAGAGATTCTAAAGCCCCTCTCTGCCACTTAGGATGTCTGAAGTCCTAAATCCTCAACTCATCTATGAAGTGAAAAATCACACCATCAACTTTTAAGGCACCAATAGGACATGTGTAAGTGTTTTATATAACTTCTCGCCACTGCTAGACAGGACTCCAAAGAGATTCCCATCAAAGGTCTGAGTGCATTATTTTTGTTAACATGAATGCAGCTGGGAACCATATATTTTAATTCTCTACGTTGCATTTCAGTGACACACTACTAAAAATCTCTGCTTCGTGTTTTTTTTTTTTTTTTTTTTTTTTTTTTTTTTTTTTTTTTTTTTTTTTTTTTACCATCTTCCTTAATGCTTTTTCTGTACTAAAATGTTAAAATCCATAGGGCTAAACAATTACCAATCTTGAAATGCTTTTTAGAAAGTCATTTTACTATTGAAATGTAATAGCAAATAATTTCTTGCAGAAGGCAATAAGGAGAGCTATTTACTCACAGTGATTGTAACTTTTGTGTTTGACTTCCTAATAGGTAACAGATGTGGAAAGACACAGGCTTGTCCCACCCCACCCCCAAGGCACAGTGGACCATATGGCAGAGAGTCAGATTACCCCATACACAACACAGTAAAATACTCAGGGATCCATGGGAAAGGGAAGACAAGTTCCTACTCACTTGTCACTGATTCTCTGAGCATGCGCATGACTGTTTTGTTGTAGTCTGGCTATGAAGACTAAAACCCTGAAAGTGAGCAAATTTTTCTGAAGAAAATTTCAGTTGACTTTAAAGGCCTTAAAGTTTACTAAGAAACAGACATGTAGGTTAAATTTTTAGCAGCTTTGGTTTGTTTGTTTTTCAAGACAGTGTGTAGCCCTGGCTATCCTGGAACTCTCTCTGGTTGGCCCTGGAAAAAACCTGGTTGGCCTTGAACTCAGAGATCTGCCTGCCTCTGCCTCCCGGGTGCTGGTATTAAAGGCATGTGCCACTACTGCCCGGCTTTTAGTGACTTTCCCAGTGAGCATAAAGGGCCTGTAGACAGGCATGAATGAGACATATATGACAACAGCCAAAGAGATATGGCTTTGCAGTCTGCTTAGAAACCTGACTTATGATGAAATCATGCCGCCCTCCAAGATGTCTGCCCAGTTTGTTAGTGAAGATGTTGCAGCTAACCAACTGAAAAATGGCACAGATATTGTTCATGGGTGTTGTCACATTAAAAATGTTCACAGAAATGGCAAGTCTCATGCAGACAAACAAGACAGGACATTACCATAGATGACTAAAATGGAAGGTAGCAAAAACACTTGCTTAATCTGAGAGATTGCCTCCTTTCGTCTATAAATGCAATTGTGTATGAATTAAATCTATTATATGTGAAAGTCCTCCACTGAAAACCATTACGTTTTCCAGTCAATGCACCTAAATGAAACAGCTGCAGGTTTTCATTCATATCCAAATACTTCCTCACTGGCTGGTAGCTTGGTGGTAGAAAACCTATATAGCCTTCCTAGGACCTGGTTCCATCTTCAGGACCATAAAAAAAGTAAATAAGGGCTGGAAAGATGGCTCAGAGGTTAAGAGCACTGACTGCTCTTCCAGAGGTCCTGAGTTCAATTCCCAGCAACCACATGGTGACTCACAACCATCTGTAATGAGATCTGGTGCCCTCTTCTGGCCTGCAGGGATACATGCTGTATACATAAGAAATAAATAAATCTTAAAAAAAAAAAAAAAAAAGTAAATAAATAAACAGTAGAATTTCTGTCACTTAAAATAGTTTCAACTATGCCCTGGAAACACTAATGGCATGTTAGGGATTACAGAGGCCAGATCTTTCAAGTCTCCTACAACCAAGTCCTCTTCTTTCCCCAAGGTTGCTGTGGAAGCCCTGAGAAAAACAGAGCAGGATGGGTGCATTCAGCCTGGGAACCCAAAGCCACAACAGATTCCCTGAGGAGAAGCTGGAGGCCAGCATCCCTAGCACAGCACTTCACCACTACTTAGTGACACGAAATTCATCTTAAAAGGATAACAACAGCATCTAGGAAGAGATGCCTCTACGCCAGCATCAGAGAATACATAGTACAAGGTACCTGAAAGCAGTCACAGGTAGATCCAAGCCTGGGCTGTCCACCTATAGGCAAACGTGGGACTCTGCTTCTGGAATTGGGGGAAATTTTGGTGTTTAGGGCTCATTGGAAGGCAAGGATGCTTTTTTGCTTCTAAAAGAAAGAAATTGGATAAGTTATTAATTACCAACATAGGAAGTGTCCGCTCAGGAATGAATTTCATCCTTGCATGGTTCTTCTTACAGAAGGAAACACAGAATCGTTTGCTTCATACATGTTTTATTTTCAGCACACCATCGCTTAGAAATCTGGATCTATTACTATGACATATGTAAACTGCAGGGAACGAGGCCTTCAAGTGACTGGCACATGCTCTACAGAGCCCTGCTGCAGGAAGGAAGAATCGACATCACGGGTTTCCCATGGTCTACAGGGGTCTCCCTGCAGCTTGAATAATAAAAGCATTTTGTTGTTGTTGTTTAAAAGTCAGAATAATCCCTCTCCTGACAACCATGCTTCCTTTTATTAGATATTTTGACTGAGCATTAAACAGTACAAATGCAAATGAAACCGTCTAGGCCAAGAGCAGACCTACAATCTAGTCCAACTTGGGTGTGTGATGGTTTAGACCCACCCCCTACACAAATACAGACGTACACACACCAGAAAACAAAATCACAAGCCCAAAGCAAAAATAATAATTAAAAAAAAACAAATTTGCATATTTCACTGTCCTGTAAACTACAATACTTTATAGAGTTGCATACCTCTTTAAAATTACACCCTGGTGCACATGCATGCTACTTGAATACTTTCTTTTTCTGGTCAATACAGCAGGCCAAATTTATTATGAATGGAAGTGGGGGGGGGCATCTCATAGTGGGTTTTATTTATAAGAAAGCAGAGCTATAGTGATGTCTCGCTCTAAGTCTTTCTCTAATGCCCGTTAATATCTTTATGAATAAATCAAATCCATTGTCAGGAGAACACCGCTGTTAATGGCTCAAGGGCTCCTGGTTCCAGCATGCTCCTTAGTCGGGCGAAATGTTCTCTTCTTGGCCCCTACCACTATTTATTTTGCTTCCTGCCAATCTTGAAAAGTATTCATGCTGTGTGGCATTTCCTCATGAATGCTTCCTGGTGCTGCATTGCTCTGCGTGTGCCGTATTTAATTCCAGACTGCCATTCTACCTTTAATAAACATGTAGGACTTTCATAGCATGAGGGAAAATGCCCAAAAGGCATACAGAAACAAGGCTGGACGTACACCAGCAGGGCCTGTTTTACAGCCGTATCTAGTTTTCGAGATATTGCCAGAAATTTCTCTTTACATCCAATATTGCATCCTCAATCTGGGTACAGAAGACAAAGTTAATACCTGGGGAACTCTGGTACAGAGACCTTCGTATCAACATGGTGAATGCATCGCGACTGTTGTGAAAGAGCGGTTTCCCCGTGGTTAGTAAAATAGAATGCATGACATAGTTGAGGATCTAGCCCAGGCCATTAAGAAGCGGGAGCAGAGGACGCGGAAGTAACTTCAGTTGCCACACACACAGTATCTGTAGTAAACAATAGGTCGTGAGTGCAATGGTGCAATTTGCCTTTGCTAGTCCAGCAATGCAAGTCTTAGTAGGGAGTCCATGGGTGTGGCCTTTTGCGTTTCAGGACTCAGCTTCGCGCTGGCCGGGGATTAGAGTTCCTGCCAGACTTCTGACTCTGAGTGGCATCACTAGCATCCGTTTTACCCAGTCCAAGATGGCGGAGTTTTATATCCCAGCGCTGTGAAATGTAAAAGAGAAAACAGTCACGTGGACACAGCACACGGAGCATCATTTCTATGACGTTAGCAGCTAAGGGAGATTGCAAAGTCTGGTCTCTAACGTGGTTTACTGCTTTTCCAAAAGCATAAAATCTCTATCCCAGGATAACGATGAAACTGATACTGCATCACCTCAACACTCTGATTTCAAAAGTCACAACAGAGACCACCTCATCTACAAGACATCCAGTAAGGCCATCATACCAAAAGTTAGGACTAAAATTTCCGTGTCTGTAAATGATGCAAATGTCAGCAGTCTCTGTACTTTCCAAATTTATATTCAAGTGGAAGATTTATGTTGATAATTTTGAAAGAGGAGCTATTTTTCATCCTCTTAAGACCAAAGCAACGTAACATTTTAAAAGCTAACTAAGTGGTTGGGGAGATGGTACAAGTGTAAAAACCTACTGTTTGGTACCCAATGTCTGGAGAAAAGCCAAGTGGAGTGATGGAGTGGTGCAAGTCTACCATCTCAGTGCTGAGGAAGCAGCGAGGGCGGGCGGGTGGGTGGTAGGTGGGCAAAGATAGGTGGGGCCCTGGAGCTTCATGGTCAGTGTGTCTAGCTTAATCAGTTGAGCATCAGCATCAGGGAAAGACCTTGTGTCAAACAGTAAGGTAGAGGGCAATTGAGGAAGACACCTCACTATGACCTCCAGCCACCGTGTGCGTGTACACGAACATGTACACACAGATAGTAAAAATATGCAGATCGCTAGAATGATTTTCTAATATTCACCAATTACAGCAAAACCACAAGATCCTGCCTCTGCCTCGGGTTTTACAATGCACGTGTTGTAGGATTTTTGTTTGTTTGTGGTTGTTGCTGTCTGCATTGTTTTTAATAAGAAAAGTCACATTTACTTGTATTTCATATGAACAATGTCAGTAGTGTTTACTTATAATATAAGGAGTTGAATGGAGGCTACATTTTGAAAGTATGGGAAGCGCTAAGAACATCTGTACTTGACAAACTTCAGGGAACATAGAAATCATCAGAGGGTCCTGCTGAGAACAGGTTCTTGGTTAGCAGCTCTGAAATGGGGTCCATGATGTCCACACCAGGAGCCCTCCAGTGACCCTTGAGCTGCAGATTCAGAGACCTCACTTTAAGTAGCAAGAAGTTAATGCTAGTTGGCACAAATTCTGATCTAAATCACTACTTAGCATGCAAAGCTTTTTAACTTGATTGATGGCATTTTTATCATTTCTATATGGAGACTAATAACATTAATATAGGATTATTCTGAAGATTGAACTATGTACAAAGTGAATGGCAAACAGTAAGTTGGTTATTACTATTTTTCTATTAAGTTGTCTTGGCTGACTTTATTCCACAATATTATTGCTTTCATATTTAAGAAAGAATCTTTAACTCTTCCCAAGGTAATTCAAATATCTTGATTTGGACTACTTGCTGTTGTGGAACTCAACAAACAATCATGTATTTAGGAGGATGGTAAGAGATATTTTTAAATGGGCTTCTTCTCAAAGAAAAATCAGCTGTAAAGAGCAACTTTGATTGGATTACAAAAAAAATAATGTCCTCCATAAAAGTCTTTTTTACATTCCTGAGTTAACTAGAAACCTATAATAAGGATCCTAATAATTCTAGTTGGAAGAGTTTTTCCTACCCCAAACTTCTGGCTCATAGCATAAACATGAATTAGAAATTGGCCCACTGGGTCTGAAGGGATGGCTCAGTGGTTAAGAATACTTGCTGATCTTGCAGAGGACCAAAGGTTCCCAGCACCTAAGACACAGCTCACAAACATCTATAACTCCAATTCCAGGGATCCCACACCCTCTTCTGGCCTTCTTGGGCACCAGGAACTCAGGCATAGACATACGCACAAATACTCAGACATATGAAATAAAAAATTAAAAATCTTTTAAAAAGGAAAAACAATAGAAAAGAGCGTGGTGCAATGATACTCTGCTATAATACAAATGCCAATGCAGGAGAACTACAGAGAGTTCGAGGCCAGCCTGCGCTATATTGCGACTACCAGTCCAGCCTGTGCTACATCACAGGTACCAATACAGCCTGTGCTAAATTGAAAGTGTCAGTCCAGCTAGGGCTATAGAGCAAGTCACTGTCTCAAAAAAAAAAAAAAAAAAGATTTAAGTTACTGTTTTATTGTTTTCCATTAGTGTGTTTAAATTCAATCTGAGAACATCAATGATCTCATAAAAACTGTGAGTTCCCTGCAGGAAGCAATGGGGAGTAAATGCACCATGCTATAAAACAGGACAAGCCATGCATCCCCGTGAAAACATAACCAGCCAGGTTTGAGACACATGCTACAGAGGTGCAGAAGCTCTTCCAACTGGGACAGGAATTCAGGACAAATTCTTGTTCTGCATTGGGAAGCAGAAAACAGACTTGAAAGGATGAAAAGAGACCCCAGTATTCTGAAGAAGAGCCATTTCTCCACTAATAATTAAACCCCAGGTTAATTGATGAGAGATGAAAACAGAGAGCGCTCACAGTCTGCATTTAAAATGCACCCCACTTCTGACAAAAACACCCAGGACAAAAGGGACTTGGTAGTTTCTATGAGATCATGCCCTCCACAGTTTGTAGGTCACTTTGATTCACATGTGTCTGCTGTGCTGAGTGCCAGATGTGTAAGATCAACTGCCTAAGGGTTTTTAGCTTACCCTCTAAATGCTTCCCAAGCCTTCCAGCTCTCAGAAAGAGCAGGATGTATTATGTTTGGTATACATCCCATTCCCCATCCCCAACCCAGCACCCATCCTAGGAGATTCTTTGGCCTCTTATGCATTTCCCCCACTCATTCTAATCTTTAAAGAAGACATGCTAGTTCAATAATAAGAAACAAAGAATTACTAAGTAATTCATTACTTGATTTTTTGATATATAAATTCTAGGATCTTAATATAAAATATTAAAGCCACATTACAGTTCTCAAGACCTAGTTTGGTCATATCCTTTCTCCACTGATGACTGTGGCAGCACCTTGTTCATAGAAATTGTCTGTACATTAGAAACTGTGGTATTTTTCTAGTCATCATTGATTTTCCCCTTCTTGGAGAAGAGCAATTTGTTTAGAAGCAAGAAAATCCTCTATTCCCTGCTCTCCCAACTAGAGATCGACACAGCACCAGTCTTGATCAAAAGTTCTAAGATAAAGCTTCTGGCTAGAATTCTTGGAAAACTGTGTTTACCTCCTCCTTTCTTCCTGCCTGAAATGAAGTATGATGTTGGCATTAGAACAGTCCTCTGTGACTTCTATAGAACATGAAAATGGAAGTGATACCCTACCAATGGCAGAATAATAAACTGGCAGGAGACTGGTGTTCAAAAGTGAGTGTGAAGCCAGCCTGTTGTGATTGGCTAACTACAGGCAGTCTCACAGGAAAGTAGGGCAACTGTAGTTAGAGCTCTGATACATGTACAGAGAATTCATTCCTTAAATGAATAGACATTAAAGACAATTTCAGTTCTTAGAATATTCAGTATGTGTGTATATATCTATGCATGTGTATATGTATGTATATCAGGTCTTAATATTCTCATTAAAGACAATTTCAGTTCTTAGAATATTCAATATATGTGTATATGTCTATGCATGTGTATATGTATGTGTATCAGGTCTTAATATTCTCATGTAGTTGAGAGCAAGTAATTAATCTATACAAGAGATGGTTTTCTATGGACTTAATCAGCAGACAGGATTTTTTTTTTCTGGTGCGGGAGACTAAACCTGGTGTGTCCTTGCTAGGTAAGCATTCTACCACAGAGCTAAGTCTCCAGCCCCAGTACTTTACTACTTTGAACATAAAATCTAATCCTTTTTTTTCATAAGCGAGACAGTTGTATAGCTTGATCTGCTTAAGGAGCCCCCTGGCAATAGGCTCAGGATACATGGCTGGTACATGAGCTGGTTTTTTGGAGCCCACTACCTGCCTTGAGGTGGGGGAAGGGGCTTGGACCTGCCTCAACTGAATGTACCAGGCTCTGCTGACTATCCATGGGAGACCTTACCTTCCTGTAGGAGGGAATGGGGAGATAGGCTGGAGGAGCGGGAGGAGGGAAGAGGGGGATCTGTGATTGGTATGTAAAATGAATAAAAATTTTCTTAATTAAAAAAAAAAAAATCTAAGCTTACCTTGACTTTCTTCCCAAGCCGGTCCTTCCACTTCTCAGCTATAGAGCCTTCCACCAAGAGTAACCTGCATTTTTAAAATCAAATAACAACTTTTGAAAAACCAAATTATATTATTGAAAAAGTCGAGGAATCGGTGGCAAGAAAAGCTAAATATGTTTATTCTAGAATTAGGGAAGCCAGAGTTGAAAAGAGTCTTAACTATTTAGGACTCATAGACTCCTTTTGGAAATAAATGATGCTATGATCCCTCTTTCCAGAAAAATCCATACCCATAAATTGTGCTTCCATCTTTTTCTCTCCAATGTATAAAATTAACAGTCAGCCACAGTTCCCAAGAAAGCAGAGAAGACAAGCACATCACAGCAAGATGTGTAAAGAGAAACGTAATGGCTAAGAAGGAAACACATTACCCTGAATTCTTAGGGGAACTTACCTGGAGCGTTCCTCATCTTCATAGCCCATGATGAGGTATTCCTCATTGACGTGGAGTCGGGGGCAGAGGCAGCCAGAGGTGGTGTGGAGGTTGATGGTGTCCTTTGGGATGTTCACCAGAGATGACTTTACAATCTCTTTCACCTCCACAACAGCAGTCACATCATGGCACTTGGCCTTTACCTCTTTAACTTTGGCCCGGATGACTGGAGAAAAGAAAACCGATCTAATTTGTATGATGGCACATAGTAGGTACACCATGCCCAAAAAAGCCGGGAGGATTTTAGAAAAGAAAACCGATCTGATTTATATGATGACACACTGTAGGAACACCATGCCCAAAAAAGCCAGGAGGACTTTTTCTAGTCAGTTCTTCTCAATTTCATACTCGATAGTTAGAAAGGAGAAGTTAGGCAGACATTTTTCTTTAGTGAAATTAAACACAATACCTGCCTATTCCATGCAGAGTCCCAATCCCTGCCAATTTGTGTATGTATCTGTGTATGCATACATTGGTGTTTGTAAATGCATGTGTGTGTACAAGCATTTGGTTTTCAAAAGCCCGTTTAGATCATCAGAGTCGATTGAGTAATCTGTTATAATTTCCTTCTAAAGTTTCATCTTGGATGTGTAAATATGCATGTGTGCAGGACCGATTGCTGCCAAGAGGAGTTAACTTACACTAATTTCACCCTATGTAAAGGGCTAGCCTCAGCTCTATACTTGGTTTCTTCATCAGCATTCTGCACCTGCTCAGTTTTCTCAAGGCGGGATCTCTTCAGGGCTACATCACCATCCTGCTTGGTAGTGTTCCCAAATGAGTTCCTGTGTTTTTACTTTCTTCATCTCTGCTCAGCATTCAGACATCAGCATTTTCCTCCTTCATGGCCGTGTCATGTTTTGTATGTCCCTTAGGTATACTCAACTTTCTTCTTGAGGTCTGTTAGACCCCATCTCCTCCTCTGCTTTGTGCTTAGCTACTCTGCCCCTCCATGTCCCTGCTGCATTATGGAGAATGGTCTATCATGCCAACTGCATCAGTCTGCCTCTCACAATGTGAGTACTAGCACTTGCTCTATGTTACAGGACTTGGCTTCACCTCTCAACACAAAGACAAATTGCCCTCCACTGTAAAGTCTATGTTGTAGCAAGAATCTTTACAGGTCTTGTTAATAAAAACAAACCTTGGAGCCAGGTATTGGGGTGAATGCTGGATGATCAGAGAAGCAAAATAAGCCACAGCTACCTCATCTCACGGGATCCTCAGCTGGTCTTGTTTCCTCAGACTGGAAGCCTGAGTCCTCATCCAAATGGATCTCAGCTGAACTGCTGCTCCAAGCCTAAAAGCTTAACCAGCCAAATGCTTCTAGTTCCAGGTCTTCATGCCTTATATATCTTTCTGCTTTCTGCCATCACTCCCTGGGATTAAAGGCTCACTTCCTGGGATTAAAGGCGTGAGTCACCATGCCTGTTTCTAGTGTGGCCTTGAACTCAGAGATCCAGGTGGATCTCTGCCTCTGGAATGCTAGGATTAAAGGCATGAGTGCCACCATTTTCTAGCCTCTGTATCTAGTGGCTGTTCTGTTCTCTGACCCCAGATAAGTTTATTAGGGTGCACAATATTTTGAGGAACACAATATCACCACACCCAGAATCTAGAAAGTGCTTGTCTTTTCCGGGTCTCTCCTTTTGAAGAGCTACATTGTGTAGACCTCTACTTCTGGTCCAGAAGCATTTTTACAGGAAAGTTTTATTTTTTTTTTTAAGAAAGATGTGAAAAATCTCAATTAATAAGAAGTCAACAGCAATTCCTCCTTGCAGACCCTCCCATTATTCTAGGTGTTCAGGACTACACAGGATTGATAAAATACCTCCATAAAAACATACAACAAGCTGGCAATCCATTCCTCCACCAATGTTTGAACTTTATCACAGGAACTTAATGGTCTACCAGTACAGCGATGCACAGGACAGAGAGTCGGTTTCCAAAATTTGTAAATCCAAGTCTTATTTTGCTTCATGAATAGTTCAGTCTTCAGAGAATTTGTTGCAATGCAAGTATGAGAATTTGTGCCCCACAAGGTCTTACTGCCCAGCTGGCCCTGCCTGGCTCAATTGGCAAGCAGGGTCCCTTTCTATTTCTGTTTTCTTAGCCCTGTATTTTGACAAGAGATAAAGTTTTCCTTCCAGACGATAAGTTCTGAAGGCCAGCTAGCTAGCAGACATTTGTGTGAGCCCCGACTTAAATGAATGAGCTTCACAGTATCCACCAGCCATTAGCGATCAGTGAGCTGTGCAAATGTTCTCAAGCTAATGATTTATTTACCCAGGGCACCTACTATTTTCATTAGAAATTTTTAGCACATGTACCCACTCCAAAAAAAATACCTCTCTGCAACACCTACTTTATTATTTAAGCAATTTTGCTAAATTTTTACTGAATTAGTCAAGAATGTGGCAGAGGTTTTATAGGAATTGCCCATTGTTCCTGCCTGTACTTTGTTTTCTCAATAGATATGTGCAAATACATAAAGGGAAAATCAATATATTTAAAAAGAAATATTTCCCGTCCATTAGTTTACCTTCTAGCCAAGCATTAGAGTGCCTCTTTTCCCTTAAGAATCTCTAAGTCCGACCCAAAAGCAAATCTTTAAATCATGGGTGGCCTGGTTAGTATCTGACTATGAAAAAAAAAAAAAAAAAAAAAAAACCTCCGTTTTTTTTCCCCTCCAGTTGTGATTGGAAAGACCTAGGTTGGCTTTGAACTTGCAATGCAGTTGAGGCTGGCCTTGAACTCTTGATCCTCTTGGCTTTATTCCCAAGTGTTGGGATGGACCACAGATGTAAGCAACCATACAAGGCTCCTCCTTTTCATCACTTGTGACCCACAGCCAATCTTATATCATAATACTCATTCAGCTATCTTCTCTAAGATGTCTTTTTAATGATTTTTAATGATTAGTATTTTAACTTTTAATGATAAGAGTACCACCAGCTATTGTTGCTAGCATTTAGGCATCTGTACAGGCCTGCCCTTAGGGTCCTGACAGGATATATCATCACCTTGGCCATTAAGAGCACCTCCTGTGTGCATTCATTATGTTTCCTTATAAAAGGCAGGCCTTGCGTACCTCCTGTCTCTTTCTCTTTCTTCTCTCTCATCCCCAGCGACCAGTCTCTGCTCCCTTCTCTGCCCCTTCTCTCCCTTCCACTCAATAAACCTCCCACGTGGACCCTGATGTATGGTGTCACTCCTTCCCGCCATTTCTAAAATACAACAATTGTAGTCACAAGGAAGCTGGGTAAAGTTAAAAGTAGTACGTTAAGATAAATAAAAGTGACTCTATCTCTTTGGAATAAATTTTTTTTTTTTTTTTTTGGTTTTTTCGAGACAGGATTTCTCTGTGTAGCTTTGTGCCTTTCCTGGAACTCACTTGGTAGCCCAGGCTGGCCTCGGAATAAATTTTTTATTGCTAATGTTTTTTGGTGTGTGTGTTGCTGCTGCTGGTGTGTGTGTGTGTGTGTGTGTGTGTGTGTGTGTGTGTGTGTGTGTTTGGAAAAAGACTCTCATGTATCCCAGGCTGGACTCCAACTTGCTACATAGCAGAGGATGACATTGAACTACATAATCAGTTTTATGTGGGGCTGATGATCTAATCCAGGGTTCCACGCATGTCTAGCAAGCACTTAATCAACACTGCTGAGCCCTAATATGAAATGTTTTTATTTTTATAATAACTACATTTCAAAGTTCACGAAGCCTTTATCAATCTTAAAAGGCTAGCTTTCTGAAAACAAAGATCTCTTTTCCCTGCAGTCACATCCATTTGCATAAGCGCAGGGGTCTTCAGATAAGTGGCCCGGCATTTGATGCCTACATAAAGTAAACCTTCAGCCCTAGGATGTCTGTCCCTCCCTGGGATGTCTGTCCCTCCCTGGGATGTCTATTCCTCACTAACCAAGAGTCACTAACAGTCTGAAGATAAGCTGTCAGCTGGCCCTGGTAGCACATGCCCATAACTCGAGCTCTAGAGAGGCTGAGAATGTAAGTTCAGGGGCAGCTTGGGCTATACAGCAATTTCTAGGCTAGCCTTTGAAGTCCAGAGTCCCAATTTAAAAAGAAATAAATTATAAGCAAAAGATAAAAACTGACTCTACTGAAGAAACACTTGGGAAAGAAGTTGCACTCATATTCTCCTACCCGCCAGGAGTTTCTTTTACGCTCTTTAAAAGATACTACTGTCATGGTCTTTTACATTTCTCTCCTTCCAGGTCCCCAAACTGTAGAAGTTGAAATAAATCTCTACATGCCCTATGTCCTCTAAAATAAGTCCTACAAAGACAAAATTCTTATTTTAATAACACAGTTCACTTTGGAAGTCTCTGTAATTCATGTTCACACATTAACTCAGCATCAGAGAATGGCATGACCTGGTCAGTCCCATTGACAGGCTGAACATCCCTATTGCCAAATCCAGCACAACACTACAAATAGAAAATTCTGCACCTGACTTCATGTGAGAGGTCACGGTCAAATTTGAAGATGTATATAATTACCTTCAGGAAATGTTGTCTATGAAACACAAATTTCATGCTTAAACTTCAGTCCCATTACAAAGATTATTACATATCCACAAATATTCCAAAATACAAAATGAAAAGTCTAAAATCCTAAATACTTCTGGTCCCAAGTATTTTGGATAAGGGCTATTCAACCTCGACTCAAAAGCTGTTATAGTAAAAACCTGTGGAATACAGTAACACTGAGCAGACCTACATCTTACCAGCTGAAGACCTCGAGTGACTGCCTCTTTTAAACACAGCAGTGATTTTTATTGACATGACAGTGACGTTTCGTGAAGGATAACAGTACCCAATAGTACATTATGCATAATGAAAGAAGGGACAGCTTTGGCTCAATAGTCACTCATAAAGCCAGGATAAGAAGAGTGTTCATGAACAGCTGGGAAAATTAAATAGCATAGTATCCTCATGAGAAGCACCCAAAGTAGTCCCCTATAGAGATAGCATCCTCCCCTTCAGCCCATTTGTAAAGGGGCCCCTTCAGTTAGCCTTTAGCCTATTTAAATACTATGTTTGGTCAAGCTAAATAGCAAAACATCCCCTTAGATGGGTATCAAGAACTATTAAGTATTGCTTTCCAGCATCCTTCAATTCACTCCAGGTGGAGCACAGCCTCCACCCAGGTACCAACCCAGAGACGAGACCTTCTACTTTGGAACAGATCTCTGGGTACTCAGTGCTATGGTTTAAGGTTTAAAAAAAATTGTAGACACATCAGGCATTTGACAAGAATGTTGCCACCATGGTAACATTTTAATTAGCTGAAGCTGGGGACGACCCTTGCAAGTGTCCTTCTCTGTTTTCAAGCCTTGTGTTTAAACTACCCATTTATGGCCTCGCAAGCGTGTGCATGTAACATACACACAGGTTTCCCAACACAGCAGTCTCTGAGTGGACCGCGAAGGTATCCTTACCATAGTTGTAGTTGTTCCGGAAATACGTCTTCTGTGTAGCTCTGACAGGCTTACATTTGCAGCGTTCTGAAAAACAGGTAGTGGTAAGTGACTCTTCGGTATTAACTGTCTTTGCTCACCCGCGTGCTTTAAGAAAGACCCTGTGAACTTGGTGGGGAGAAGTCGATGCACTATGCATCTGATCACTTTCTCCTGGAACCAGCTTGCTGCTCCTTCTGTCTACACAGCCTGTTACCCAGTGGCAGGGGGTTCTCAAGTTCCCAGTCTCTCCCATCTAATACTAAGGTACCACTGCTCATCATCCTGCTTGAGCTAACCAGGAGCCCAGACTCCCAGACCCAGGCTAAGAGGTAGACTTGGTACTACTTCTCAGAAGTAGAATGTCAGCACACCACGAGGCAATCTTCTCATATGTGTAGACAGCTAGTGTGGCCCTGTGGAAGACCTCTTGGTATATGTACGCTTTTTACAGACTGCATGGCATTCCTCCACATATGAGGTCCTGAATGAGAAAGCCACTCAAGATAAACAAAAATTGCAATAAGCCAATAGTCCCTTCCACAGGTAAAATAGCTGCCATTACATGCAATGGTATTTCTGTACTTGTTGGAGAGAACACACATCTTTTGAAAGTATAAATCCCATATATTAAAAATATATGCTAATAGTCAGCATTGAAATAATATGCATATAAGTAACATTATACAGATTGAGCAGGTTGTATTCCTATATTTAGGAATTTGTGTTCATGTGTGTGATATGTATGTTATATATATATATATATATATATATATATATATATATATATATATATACATATGACAGCAATTAAAGAAAAAGAAGCCATGAATTTGAGAAAGAGCCAGGAGGGTATATAAGTGTATGAGAGGGGTGGAAGAAGAAAAGGGAAGAGGAAAATGATGTAATTACATTCTGATTTCAAAAGGTCAAAATCATTAATAGAAAAATCATAAAAGGTACCTGTGAGTAGTGACCTGATCCCATTTTACCTAGTAGAAATGTGTGTCATAAAAATCTGACTAGCTCAAAAATTTTTATCTGTAGATAATTTTACATCTTTGAGCATATATTTTTAAACCTGTTATGGAAAAGCTGTACTACCAAGATTACTTAGTTGAGGAACTGGAGTTGGTGATGTAGCTCAGTTATAACATATATGCTCAGATTGATGAGGCCATGAGGTCTATCCATAGTAACACACACACACACATATGCATGCACTCACACACTGTAAGCATGGTGAATAGTCAGTAAAGTCAATATAAAAAGAATATAACGCACAATTTTCTTGGAAGAAATTTGATTATGTGTAAAGGTTTCTTCAAGTTAGTACCCCTGAGACAGCTCCACTGAAAATTAAATAATAGGTGCTTCCCATATGGTGACCCAGAGCCCAGGAATCGGAGAAAAGAAGCTAATTTTTTTTTTAGTTCTGTTTAAAAAGTGTTTTGTGTTAGTATGGGGGCAATAAAAAGCAGACTCTCATGTTGACCATTTGCTGTTATATTTATTATTTTATGTGCCTGGGTATTTTGCTTGAGTGTCTGTCTGTCTGTGCACCATGCATGTGCATTGTCTGTGGAGGCATTGGATCCTCTGGAACCAAAGTTACAAATGCTTGTGAGTTGCCATGTAGGTGTGGGGAGTCAAACCCAGGTCCTCTAGGAAAGCAGCCAGTGTTCTCAATGGTGGGCCGTCCTTCCAGCCCCCGTCTTAACATTTTTAATTACATATTTACTTATTTAATATTCAGGTATGTGTGTATATGGGGGGAGGGACAGGAGAGCATATACATGCCACAGTGCATGAGTGGAAGTCAAAGGAAAACTTGTAGGAATCAGTTCTCTCTACTCTGTGGGCGCAGGGCATGGAATTCAAGTCATTATGCTCGGCAGCTGGGGCCTTTGCCTGATAAGCCATCTTGCCAGCCCCTTGTACATTCTAATAAAAATCAGCTTTTCTTTCTTTGAACATGTAAATTCATGTTCATATTTAGAAATAAGCATCTCTCCTGGGTCAGTCCGTCACAGAAGTAATCGTTCCTGCCGTGGTGGTAATGGGAATGTCTCACGGAGCATCTTCCTCCTTTGTTCTGTAAGAGGATTTCAGCAGACTTCTGTGGGAGCTCAGTCCAGTAAACAATGGATATTTATCAGTGTCTGTGGACACGCTGAAAAGGACCACTCCAGGAAGACAAGATGGCTCAGTGAGCAAAAGGAGCTGAGTTCGATGATGGAACCCAGAAAAAGTTGGAAGGAGAGAACCAACTCTCAAAAGGTTGTCCTCTGACCTCGCTCACACACATGTACACACGTGTGCATGCATGGACACACACACACACACACACACACACACACACACTGACAACAATATGATTTTTTTTTTTTTTTGGTTTTTCAAGACAGAGTTTCTCTGTGTAGCCCTGGCTAATCTGAAACTCACTCTGTCGACCAGGCTGGCCTTGAACTCACAGAGGCCCACCTGCCTCTGCATCCCAAGTGCTGGGATTAAAGGCATACACTGTCACACCTGGCTAACAATATAATTTTTTTAAATGACTCATTTACTTACTGTGCATTGCAGTTTTGCCTGCATGTGTGTCTGAGTGAGGGTGTCAGATCTTGGAGTTACAGACAGTTGTGAGCTGCCATGTGGGTGCTGGGAATTGAACCGGGATCCTCTGGAAGAGCAGTCAGTGCTTTTAACTACTGAGCCACCTCTCCAGCCCCAAAAAATATAATTTCATAAAGTGAACTACTTCAAAAATGTTTCTGTTTCTAAAATATTTGTATTCCCTTTTAAAGAAAACGGAAAGCTACCCAGGTCTTGCCTTGTTAGCTATTTGATTTTGTACTAATGTGTTATAATCTTATACATTTTTATAAAGGTCTCCTAAAAATGAGAATACTTCTGAAGAAATAAAGGCAATAGCTTGAATTTTAAAACTATCCTCACAAAGATATAGCATTGTTATTTCTCTACATAGGAATATATATGTGTCAACACAATGTTTTCAAGGACTAAGATTTTAGCTGAAAGCTACAAAGCTTATCAAGCTGTGACAGGTCTGGGGTTTGTCCTCAGCCTTGCAAAAATAACATAAAAATAACACATGTTGATAAATTAGCTGTACATTTCTAATCTTCAGAAATTGCCTATATTTTAAGTAAAAAAAAAGTTTAGTCAAAAAAACAGTTTAGGCAACTGTCACTAAATTGAATCTAATTTGATATTGTTACCCATATAACTTTGCCTGAAGCATAAACAAATGTATTACATCAAACTTCCCAGGCAGAGATTCTTTTTAATTGTATTATAAAGTGATTTAGGAATATTTCAAGAAGGCGTTTGCATAGTGGTATGTACAATCCCCTCTACATAGACTATTCCCTAAGAACTAATGAGCTGATCTTGGGACCAGAGGTTGCTCCCCTGCAATGCACTCATTATTCTTACTGGTCACCAAGGGAATATTGTCACACTGTGTCAAAATATGACCCTTTGTCTGCGTTGATGTCCGTTGCCCATGTTGCCACAGAGGCCCATGTGACCCAGGTGTTGAACCATGTGTTGGACCATGTGTTGAGGTGCAAGGGCCATGCTGAGCTGACCCCACCCCCTCACCTGAGAGCTGAGCCTGCTCCTCTCTGACCCTGAGATAGCAGATTCCCATGGCCCCAGCACAGGAGAGTGGGCCCCGCCCCTCATAGAAGAGCTGCCCCCTACACACACACACACACACACACACACACACACACACACACACACACACACACGGGAAAGCTGACCCCACTTCTCACCACACTTGGGAGAGCTGGTTATGGCCCTCTGGCCTAAGGGAGTGGTTAAAGTGGCCCAGTTAGCTACCACCCAGGCACACATCCAGGGCTTTGAGTTGGCACTCCCCAACATCTGCCCCATCTATGACCTGCTGGAGAGTGAAGGGACTGGTCCTGCAGAACCACGGCTGCAGGATCTCCATGACTCCAGGCAACAGCAGGATCTCCTTGAGGAGCTTCGGTGAGGGTCCAGTGTTGATGGTGTACCAGAAACCAGAGGCCTTGAACCTGACCAACAAGTCATTACACAATGAACACTTGCAAGGAAAGCTGTTTGGACAAGAGTAGATGGTGTGATACACCACACCGCAGCTCCCAGTGCCACTGAGATCGATGAAGAGGTGATGGAGGGGCAGGGAAGATGGACAAGCCAAGTGGATCTGTTTGTTTGTTTGTTGTTTTATTTTGTTGTTGTTTGTGTTTTAATATACTTATTTGTATTTTTAATTTTTTTATTTTTTACCTCATTTTTATCATTTCTCTTTTAGTTTTCCTTTTGGGGGTCACTACAAGGGTGAAGAGAAGATACAGAGAGACTGAGTAATGAGTGGGATTGGGTGCATGATGTGAAATTCCCAAAGAATCAGTTAAAAAAAAATGACCCATTTGCCATATATCTTAGATCTTGCTATAGATGCAAAATTCCACCTAATTTGATTATCTAGTAGTTCACTATATTAGCAACAGTATAAGTAGAATTTTATATCCACTAAGTACAAAAGTAGAACTTCCTTCCACTTACTCCTGATTATTTAATCCAAAAATATACCTTACCTTGATAAACCTAAAGCATTATCTTCCTCCTAAGTGTCTCTCTCTCTCTCTCTTTCTCTCTCTCTCTCTCTCTCTCTCTCTCTCTCTCTCTCTCTCTCTCTCTCTCTCTCTCTCACACACACACACACACACACACACACACACACACACACTGTCCACAAAGTCTAAGAACTAGGAAGAGATAAAAAGCCCCGGAAAGAGAAACGGCATGCATCATCTGTTGCAATCTGTGTGTCTGTTGTTAACAGTTTATTTTTCTTTCCTACCAACAGTTTGATTTCCTGATGCTTGGACTTCTAATTGAGCCAATAGAATTACCATTATTACTAGTGTAATTGGTAGTATTCTTCCCCTCCCAGTTTCCTGGTGAGACAAGGACTTTAAGATTTGGTTCTGTGATGGCAAAATGAAATATATTACTCAAATTTGCATAAAAGCATATATTGAGAATAAAATCCTATAAAAGAATTCGAGGCTGCCTTGGTGGTTTATTTTAGGAGAACTTTTAATTAAAGGAGCTGATTTTTTTTTAATGGAGTGATGAGAAAAGTCTTTAAATGTGGACCATTTTGATTCCCTTCAAAGTCTAGAATTAAACACAATTCCCTGGATTGTGGAGCAGAGAGCAGTACTCATCTTATGAGCGGTCATGACTAAAACTCTGCCTTAGGCTACTCTTGATGTTATCTCACCTTTTCACTCAATTCTTTCAGCCACTCTGCTGGAAATATTGTTTATTATGCTAATATAAAGAAGAGTTTATCACCCTCCTACAAATGAGGGAAACTAACACCAGAACCAGACCTGCAGGGGCATAGCTCAGTTGACAAAGCTAGCATGTGTAAGGCCTTGGATTGCATTCCCAGCCCTGAGATGCCCCAAGTTACTCCACAGAATTTGAGCTAATTCACAGCCTACTGTCTCTACAGCGAGACTTCTGATAAGCATAAGCCACTGGGCCAATGATCACACCCTTCTACACCTAGGTTTGATCATGATATAGTGTCATTTATTAGAAACCCATAGAACATTATTTTTATATAGGTTTAAAAGATCGAGACAATTCTAAAGACCTGATTACAATTATAAAATTTGTTATTGACTGGGTTCTTGCTGTTTAATACAATCTTGTCTGAGACCAAGCTCAAGTGTGATACAACTTTCCAACTAGTTCTGACCTTTGTTTGAACTCATTTTGATCTCACTCACAGCTGTAAGACTATAATTAACTTTACCAGATGTCAACAGCCCATAGACAGATTTTGACTTTGGAAGATGGAGTAGATATTTTTCTAAGAAAATATCTCCAGTCTATTGCTGTGGATATCACTCTATATAAATAAAACACTGATGGCCAGTGACCAGACAGGAAGTATAGGTGGGACAAGGAGAGAGGAGAATTGGGGAAACAGGAAGAAGGGGGGTGAGACACTGCAGCTACCACCAGGACAAGCAGCATGTAAAGACGCCGGTAAGCCACCAGCCACGTGACAAGGTATAGATTTATAGAAATGGGTTAATTTAAGATATAAGAACAGTTAGCAAGAAGCCTGCCACAGCCATACAGTTTATAAGTAATATAAGCGTCTGAGTGATTATTTTATATGTGGATTGTGGGACTGCAGGGCTTGGTGGAACCTGGAGAGAAGCCCTCCAGCAACAGTCTATACTTAGGACATATGGACAAAAGGTAAGGGGAAAAGGAGAAAGTACAATTCTATGTATTACATTCCCATTGCCCTCTCATGAATGACCATTCTGATGAGATCAGAGAGCATTTTAACTTGTGCCAAAAGTGCATACCATTGCATCTGACCCAAGATCCATTTGTCTCCTTCCTTCCACTCTAAGACACTGAGGAGCAGGCCATGGCAAACTTTTAAAGATTCACGAAGTAAATTCATACAAAGTGAATATCTACACCCTCAACTTTGACCTTGACATCTTTTCAACTGCCTAATAGCAGTTCATAATAGTGTTCATCTGTCCTTAAGTAGTTTTAGACATCAGTGAATATATTCCACACCACGCCTGTGTCTCCCTGCTGCAGAAAAGATAGTGTCCTCTCTCTCATAACCCTGGGACAGCCAAGCTTCTCTAAATATCAGGTGGGAAAGGAAAAGAGAACACTTGTTGAAGCCTTCCAGTCAGCAGTGTGCTCATTCATCCGCTGTACTAATATTTACTTGCCATGTGCCACATTCTAGGCTCCGTCCCAGGACTGTGGGACAGCTGATGGACAACATGGCCAGAGCAAAAGGTACAAACTAATGACACACAGCCAACTCCGTGTGTGTTATGAAAAAGAAGCATATTGTGTATGTGCAATGCATAACCTGATGGCCTAAACCACTCCGGCTTTCAGAGTCCTCTGTGGAAGTGCTCTTCAAATATAAATCTGGAAAGGTGAGTTATGGTCGCCCAGTCAAGAACAACTTCTTGCTAACTTGATTTAAAAAAAAAAAAAAAAAAAACAGAGAAGAAAAAGTACACAAAGGAGGCTGCGGAGGAGCATCCAGAGACGTGGGAGGAAACGCAGGAGGGCATGGAGTCACAAAAGCTGGAAAAACAGGAAATTCTAAGGGGGGAACGAAGGGCAATCTCTTTGTCAAATGACCCTCCAAGCTGAAGTTGGTTAAAAAATAAAAGGGTCCATTGAATTTAATTGGCAAGGAGATGACAGGGCCCTGAAAAAAAAAAAAAAAAAAAAAAAAAAAAAAAAAAAACAAGGAGAATGGGGCTTTGAAAGCCAGGACACTTATCCACTACACAAGAGATAAGGACAGAGGGTCCCGACGCTGACAGGATGATGAATTCGTTGGGGGTGGATGAGAGCCGTTTAGTCAACAGCTTTGACTCTCTCATTGAAGGAGGAAGCGACGGTGTCCCTGTGAAGCATGAGGATCAGGCGCACAGCTGTGCAAAGTACGGAGAAAGAGGAAGGAGACCGACGTTGTAAATGAAAGGCAAACCTGGTGCAGGTAAAACCGTCACACAAACGGCTTCTCCCCTAAAGTTTCTTTCCGAAAGCGTGTCAGTCACACATTTGAGTGACTTACTCCATTGAATCTTGCTAAGAATTTGCCACAAAAAGAGAAAAAGGGGGAATTAAAGAGAGTTTCAAGAAAACCACTTCTCCCCATCAACAATAAAAATCTCACATAAATGAAGAAGTCAGAGGCTGGGCAGAGAGTAAATGGTAGCTGATGGGCAGGCAGTCTTAGAGGAGTAAGGAAGATCAGCTGCAGTTCCAGACTGAATCATCTGGAAGAGCAGACGTAGGTACAGTGCGGGATGCTTGAAATTAAGAGTATAAAGCCAGCACCGTCACTACATGGCAAAGGGAAGCCTGCCCATGAAAGAGAACGGCTAGCTGCAGCAGAGCAAGGCCGCAGGTGAGTGAGCAGAAGTTAGGATGTCGGTCCATCTGCAGGATCACAGAGCATCCAAACAGCAACAGGGCGGATGCCAGGCTTGTTCTGGCAACTTTCTGATGGAGAATGGCCAAAGACAACGTGCATTCCATAAGGTTCGTTCCACTACCCTTCTAGAAACAAGGAGCTGGGAAAACATCTGGAGAGTCCACCCCTAGGGCCAACCACCCTCCCTCGCCCTGACATTAAAGTCATCAAAAGGATACCTTATGGAAAATCTCCAGAGTCTTGTTGTTCCTGGGATGTTAAGAACAAAAGCCATCAGAATCCTAGTTGTCTGAGCTCAGTGATAAAACGGGAAGTAGGAGAAGGGAGTGGGGGAGGGTGTCGTAAAAACCATTCCTGAAGAATCAGAAACCAGTAACTCCCTTGAGCTGGGGACAATATTTCAAAAGCCAGAAGTTTCTAATGTCACTGGTATTTCGGCCATTTGAAGGTGTACGATCATACACAGAGACCAGTGAAATACAACTTAATAGATAAATCTAAGCAAAAGCTGCCAGTGACAAAGGACACCCTGGGAGGTGGATCTGTTTGCACAAAGCTGAAGATTTAATGGCGGCAGCACTAATCCATGCTAATGAGAATTAGAACCCTGCTGGTGTAGGCTGGGAAATCTCTAAGGATGACAAAAATACTCTTTATCCTACTCTCCCAAAGATGGCTACACACACACACACACACACACACACACACACACACACACACACACACACACGTGCAGACATTGTCAAAACTCAAGGCAGCACTCACTTGATATTTGTTCATTTTACTCTTAACTAAACTTCAGTAAAACACCATTAACCTAAAAATCACAAGACATTCCTTCATTTTTTTCCCATAAAATGAAGTGACTTAGCAGCTATTCATTGGATATTTAAAATAACATTTATTTTCTTCATAAGGCAAATTTTGTGTTTGTGTGTGTGTGTGTGTGTGTGTGTGTGTGTGTGTTTATGTGAAGTTTTATTTTGGGTTAAAGAAAAATATGACGAAGTTGACTGGTGAACCTAGGTAACAGAAAAAAGTTTTGAAAACCAAAAGTAACATGGGCTCAGCACAGCTATAAAAATAAACCTCAAATTTTGTAATAAAGGTCTCAATTCATAATGATTTGTGCTTTGTACGAGGAAATCGCTTAAGATTGCAAAGACGAATATTGCATCACCAAGAATAGGAAACTGCATTTATTTCTTCAAGATTAGATTTTTAGAAATATTTAAATCAATTGCTCTCTACACTGTTTTGGAGTCTAAGAGTCAAGGCAATTTTGTGTTCCCTTTAACTGTTTTGTGATGTCCTTAAAATCAAAAACCAAAGAGACAAAATGGGCTCCACTGGCCTAACTTACAGTGTCACATCTGCCCAATGCCACCTACATAAGAGAGGGGGAAGAAAGGAGACATGCCACTCTGTCGACTGCTTTGTCTTCTGATAGGCCCTTGATGTACGGGAGGTCTGAGAGAAACCTGTTACCATTACATTCTGAAAAATGGGAAGATGGATGGATTCAAGCCAACTCTGAAACTCTCGTGCTGGGAGCTTAGGAAAGAGATGATGCCACATCACTCAAGATGGAAATTATTTATTAAGAGATTGTTTTTGTTGTTAAATACGTTGTATCTGAAACGTAAATAGGAAAGGGAGATAGGAAATAGAAATACACTATTCTTCCTGGGAGAGCAAGCAGAACCCCAGTCAGAGACGTAATGAAGACCCTCTGTGAGCAAATGAATCCACAGGAGTGACACACACACACACACACACACACACACACACACACACACACACACACACCCGTTATGCAGAGGGAGGAAAGGGGCACAAGCAAGAGAGCCTTGGGAAGTGCTGTGCCTGGGGCAGAAGAACTAAGGCAGTTTTGCCAACAGTTCAAGGAAGAGAACATGAAAGAAAGAAAATTGAAGTGGCAGTTTCCATACGTAATGGGTGGGTTGGGGAAAGACCTGTAATTGTAAACTACAGTACAATCACATAAAGTACTATTTACCCGTGCTAATTTCCCCCAGTTGCACATGGTTAATTCAGCCTCTGTTGTCAGCAAGCATTTGCAGAAAGGAGGGCAGAGGCCAATGCAACCCGATAGGCATATTGGGAAAGACCAGTGAAGTAATTTGGTCACACATGCACAGTACATCAGAACTCATCAACTATCGCCTCCCTGGAAAATTTTGTGTATTTTTTAATGTTAATGCTCATAAGTTGTCATCACACGTACAAAACTAGAATTATTTTTGGTTTATTTCAGTTTAGCTGACACCTTGGCCTGGGACTGTAGCTTAGTTGTGGGAGTGTTTGCTAGCCTACACGAAGCCTGGATTCCTCTCCAGCCATGCTTAAAACAAAGTGTGGTGGTGCCAGCTGCAATCCCAGTGCTTGGGAGGTGGAGGCAAGAGGATCAGAAGTTCATGCTCATCTTCAGCTGCACAGGGAGTTCAAAGCCAGCCTGGGTTACACAGACCCTACCTCAAAAAAACAAACAAAATGAACCAAGATACAAACAAAACTGTACCCTTTTGTTGAATGAATTAAACATCCCTCTTAATTTTCCATGGTAATTTGACAAAGTGACTCTGTGGAATGGAACTGAATTGTTTTCCACACCCCATACTATGTAAATACAGAACATCTATTACTTTTATGATAGTAGATTTACAAGAGTGAAATACACTCACAAATTGGAAGCTGTTCAGAGTCACAGTCTCCAAAGAAGAAGGGAAAATATGTCAAGTGTTAAGGCAACAAATAAACTAATTGGAGGGAAGTAACTCTTTCCTAAATTCCGGACACAAACGCTTGACATTTTGGAAAGGGGTCACGATGTGGGCTAGAATGGTTTTGTGTCTTCCTCATTTCCTGTTTCATCATGAGCCTTTTCAGCTGCTACCTTTCTCCAAAGAATAAAAAGTAGCATGAACAAATTGCATTTACTTTTGAAAACATGTACCATGTCAATGTTCCCCCCTACACACACACACACACACACACACACACACACACACACACACACACACACACACAGAACGGACTCGGCTTCCCTGTTGTTTTCCTTGCCCGGGGTTATACCAGGGAAAAGGAAACATTTGGGAAAAGAAAAAACGCTGATCCCAGAAACACAGCCTTCACGCTGTAGTTTTCTAAGTGCATCTGTTTTTATTACGTTGTTGCTGTTATTGTTTGGGGCTGTTCTTTTGTTTGGGTTTTGTTGTTACATTTACACAGGGTTTCTCCGTGTAGCCCTAGCTGTCCTGGAACTCACTCTGTATGTAGACCAGCTTCCTTGAACTCAGATATCTGCCTGTCTCTGCCTCCAGAGTGCTGAAATTAAAGGCATGCGCCACCACACCCTACTCCAAGTGGATCCATTTTTGTATATTGTGTTTTTGATGTCTTTGCTCATTGACACACTGAAGCTCTAACCAGAACTTTCAGACAAATTGACAACTCAAACACACACACAGAATTTGGCCGGAAATTCTGACTGATCAATTGTGTCACCGAACAAGTGAGCTTTCTAGTTTGTTTTACACAAATACAACAAAACGAGTGAGCCTCCGAGTAGCATAGGCACCAACAGTGTCTGGCTGCTTTTATGTGACTGAAAATTGTATCACCAGAACTTAAAATACTTTAAATAGCGCCCAGGATGAGCACGCTCTGGAAAGCAGGATTTATTTCACTGTGGGTCTCTACCGGGCATCTGCAGCCTAGCTGCTTTAGCAGGGTGAGAACCAGCTTTGTCATGGAGTCTTTTGTGGGTACGGATGGGGTACTCTTCAGCACCTTTTCCTGTCTCGGGATCATGGGGAGGGCCTGGGAGTTGATGTGAGGCCTGAAATCATGGATGCAGTGTTGGTACCTTTGGCTCAGCCATGGCCATTGAAATGAGCACCCAGAGCTAATCAGAACAATGGCTGCCTGCTCCATCCACACTCTCCCATCCCCCTCCACCCTTGCATTACACCAAAACCAAGTTTTCATTTTCAAAAATTCGAAATAATTTTAAATCGGTTACTTTTACAGAAGGTCAATGGTTATTAGGGCTACCTTACAGTACTTCCGGCCAACCTGACGATAATACTCAATAGATGTCACTGATGAGTGAAAATCTGTATTTCAATCCTACTCATGAATTGACAAATGTTTCCCTTTCACTTACAAGGTACGTGACAAAATATAGCATACTGACCAAAATCAGTGAGAAGTACCAGAAAAAAAAATGCTATGTAGAAACTATGCAGCCTTTAGACACAGTAGCAGAAATAAGAAACAACCCAAATACCCAGTAACATTAGGAAGAATTATGCCTGGTATGTTTAATGATGGACAGTGTTAGCAATGCAAATGAAAGCTATTGTGTTATCACGAAGACCAAAGAAAGCCACTGTACAACCAAAGGCAACCTTTATTCATAGAAAATTCAAGACCAGGCAAAATTAAACTGCAGTATTAGAGTGCTGACTAGAAGCTACCATTGTAAAGGAATGTGCAAGTAGCAATGACTCAGAAGCATCTAGAACACTGCTAACATTAACTATCCTGGTGTGTGGTCCTTACAAGACAGTGCCTACAAAAATGCACTAACTTATTTGGTTTATTTGTGCTTTTTTGCACTTTATTAAAAGGTTTATTGTGTCGTAAGATGCAATAATAAGGCCCATTCTTTCTCCCTCACAGAACATACCCTGAGTAGAATGCACGAAGCAGCTTCTTAGGAATGCTCAAACATAAACAGCAGAAAGATTAGGGAAGGAAACCAGGCCCATCACAGGACAGTGGGCTCATCATATTTCTTTCTCTATCACCTGCCAATCTGTTTCTGTACAACCTGCAATCTGGAAGTGGGCATTGTAGGTCTGGCTCCAAAAGTAGAGATCCAGTCTCTTGTAACCCATCCCAGGGCAGAGGTAACAGTATCAACTGTGTCAAATGAGCCTAAAACCCTGATGGAGGAGCCCCTTCCTCTTTGATTAGGGGACCAATGGTGCTAAAAGATCAGGAGATCCTGTTGTTTTGTTTACATCCATCCACTTCTTGGCCCCAGATGCCGGAGCAATCACAAGAAATGATGGCAGAGTGGGAAGAATAAGGTCCTGGCTTTCTATCAGGGGTCAAAATGGGGTGCTTGCTCCAAGGAACTGAAAAGTACTGAGGAGATCCCAGAGTGGAAAGAGCTTGGGAAGTGGCCCTGCATCAGTGATTGCAAACTGCTGGACTCTCCCCTGGCTGTGTGTGAATTTGACTAAACAATGTTCTACAAACTGAAAAAGTAACTGTGGATTATAGATCACCTTGATGACACACCTGGATTGAATCTAAAAGATACTGCAGAGACTGGAAAGAGACCGGAGGCTGACATCATCACCTGCAGAAGACTACTTTAGAACCTAACCTAACACAGCTGACCCCTGGGAAGACGGAGGACCAACCTCTCTAAAAGACTTTGAATGCAACCTCAAGTCCTATTACCTATCTCTTTGTGTGGTTCGGTTTGGTTTGGCTTTTTGAGTGACCTATGCTTTAAAATGCCCAGAACCCAGTCCTAAATAACTGTCCACATAAAGAACTAGAAAAAAAAAAATCTCAACTTTCATGAAAGAGACAATCAGATAACCAAGATACCAAAAATAGTTCAACAAAGCAAAAATCAGACAATACTGCACACTGACGAGACTATAGAAACCCTGCAGTTCTTGGATGTTGGTAGTACAAAACTGAATAGACCTATTTGTGGTTTTGTTTTGCCTTGAGACAGGATGTCATGTAGCCCAGGCTGGACTCAAATTTCTGATATTTCTTTTCTGACTCTTGAGTGCTAGGATTATACGCATGCACCAGCTTGTGGTAATGGGAACCAAAGCCAGGGCTTCACACATACTAAGCAAGTACTCTACAAACTGAGCTGTGCCCCTACCCTGAACAGTTATTTTAAAAACAGCTTTGCATTTTTTAACCAAGTTCAATAAATACTTACCCCATGACCAGCAGCAATCCTATCCCTGGATATTTATTCGTGAGAAATGAACATTAACATTCATACAAAAGCACACAAATAGTTATAGCACCTCTTTTTATGCATGCCCCCAGCTAAAACAACCTATTATTCATGTAGTAAACACATAAATCAATTGTATACACCCAAATAATGAGTTATTCCTCAACAAAAGGGGTGAATTGTTGATACATGTAATAACTTCAGTAATTCTCAGAGGCATTATTCTGAGTGACAAAAAATAATCTTGAGGGGTTGGGGATTTAGCTCAGTGGTAGAGCGCTTGCCTAGCAAGTGCAAGGCCCTGGGTTCGGTCCTCAGCTCTGGAAAAAAATAATAATCTTGAAAGATTATATACCCTACCATGGAAGCTACATTCCTAGATCCCATCTAGCTGACAATCCCCAAAGACATTATAGTGCCAGAGAATAGCTAGTGCTTAAAAGCAGGTGAAACTTGCACTAATTTAAAAAAAAAAAAAAACATAAAGGAGTATGGTGATGGGTGATAGAATTATTCTCTGTGTGAATAATCTGTGAATTATCCTGAACTGTGACTACATGAATCTATACACTTAATAACATATTTGTATACTAAACTGTAAGCCAAGAGGTCAATTTTAATATACTAACACTAAAAATAAAGTCAGTATAGATAAGGAAATCATTTTTATGTTTATTTTTAAAGTGGGACACAAATATCTGCAAATAAAATGTAAGTATTAAGACCATATCAAAGATAAATTACCCCACGAATGAAAGCCAGGAACAGCAATGTACTCACCGCTGCTCGCCCCTCTGCAGTGACCAGTACTAGAATCCATAGGAAAATCTGAAAGGCGACAGAATACAGAAAGAATGATAACAGAGTTATTACTTCAGGAATTCACCTACAAAATGTAATTCTGTGACAGCTTGACTTGGGTCAGAACCAAATGTCTCCAGGAAATGATCCTTCATTAGTGCTGTGAAGTAGCCCCACTATTGGGGGTTGAATAAGGATGAGGTCCTTACTTGGATGTGATTGAAAGTTGTTGCTCATGAATCCCCATCACCTGACCATAACATTTTAGCATTTAATAAATAAGGTGTTCTTGAATTTCATAAACACTGTGAATGAGTATTCTATCTCAGTAAAGCCCACATAAATATTAGGCACTAACTCAACATGTGTGACTCTGTGATAGATAGAACCAATACAGCGTGTCAGTGAATGGTTGTGCCATACTCTTCAGGCACAGTGTCTATGGGAAATCCAGAAGGAACTCCAGGCCCTTTGTTAAACGCAGACTAAACAGTTCAGCAGAAAGGAAGCCTAGCACTCGTAGATGCTCAAGCCAGTACAATTAATAGATGTGGCAATAATTAGGATTTGCCCTTGGTTCTTTTCATGATGCTGTGATCCCAGAAAACAGTAATGATAATGGCTTTCTGTGTTCTAATTAGGAGAGCAGCCTCTAATGATTTGTGCTGCGTGCCCCTACAGAGTGCCATGCGGAGAGACACAGTAGCTGACCATGGATTCACGCTGACACTCAGCTCACACTTTCAAGCTAGAGTTGTGTCCTTGTATTAACACTTAATGCTAAACAAGTTCAGTGCTAAATAACTCTACTTAGCTCAACAGAACCAGCATTCTTCCTCTGCCTCTTTTCTTCAGAGGTCACATAAAACATAAAATGGAAAAGGGTTTAAGGTGCTGGGTATCAAACCCAGGGCTTCATGCATGCTAAACATGGGCTCTACCACTGAGCTACACACATGGCCATAACTAACATGCAAAAAGCTGTATCGAAGGAAAGAGAGAGGTCTCCAGATACATGAATAAACAACAAATACTAGTTTTACAAGCATTTGACATAAACCATTAACTTAATGACTTTCATGCTATTCAAACTTTATTCGTGATAATGTACCCAAATTTTAAGGTAAAATGCCAATGTTTCTATTCCTGAAGAATGATGAGATACAATGCATATGGTTTATATAAAATAATCTCCCTGTAGATGAATGAATTGTATCGGTCTACATTTAAAACATTTAGCATTTACTGTTTATATGAGATGAAAAAAATAAAGCTTCTGGGGGTGGGGTGCTCCTTTGAAACAGTTAAGCCAAGGTTAATGTTTTCCTTATTTCATATTCTCATCACCAGAGATGTTTCTATGCTTTTTAAAATTTGAAGGATTCAGCTGTTAGAACTGTTAGAGAAAACCAGAACTTCCTGATCATTTTTTCCAGATAGTCAAAATTTGAAATTCTACCATCAAAATTATCCTGAATTGAAATTGTCAATACTGTGTGATTGCTAGATTTTGTATCTTGAGGGATTCCTGTGAAAAAGAGCCTGCCTGTGTGAGAACAGTGCCACAAAGGTGGCAGATCCAGCACTCTTTATGGGACTCGAATGTCCCCCGGCATGGATAGAGAGAGACTGGGGCAAGCAAAGGGTGACTCTAAACAGAGGGGAAGAAGGGAGTGAATCTAAGGAGGAGACGCAAAGGATGGGAGCAATAGACAGACATTTCAGAAAAATCCTCTTACCAGAAGATGAATGAGGAATACTGCAGATAAAAGAGACGGTCATGGGTGCAGGATCATAATCCCTGTCCCTGGTGAGCCCGGAGAGAAGGCAAGAAATCTGATTCTGAATAGAGGAGTAGTACTTGATACCTATGGAACACCAGGCTGAGGCAAGGCAGAATCCTAAGCCTAAATGACTACAGTATTAAAGCCTGGAAACAGCACAAAGCATGCTGGAGAATAAGTGGGGAGGACAGGGAAGCGTGAGTTCCGCAGCACGCTGAGCCTGAGGGACTTGGTTAGAAGAGTGTGGCATGGACATTCTCTCCTATCTCAACAACGTGGCCAAACAGTCATTCCTTATCTCTCGGAACCCACTGTCCTGGGCGCCCTTTTATCCTTTTAAGCCATAAGTCAACACAATGGAAATACTTTGCTCCTTGAACTTTAACCTAAAGAACAAAAGACACAGGTTCTCCAAAAAGATCAAAAATTGTTTTTCTTAGCAAGGGAAGATGGGTAGTGTTGAACAGCTTCTGGTCTGAACCTTTGCTTTCTCACACACTCAATTAACTTGACGAGTCACTTCTCTACGTACCTTGCAGTCTTTCCAGTAAACTCGGAGCAACATGGAGCTGTTGTGAAAACTCATACGCACAATGCCTGTGACAAAGCCTAGAACACAGTATGTGTCATCAGCTTTTATTCGGTCACCACTAAGGATCCTTGTCCTGAGACAGCGGGTCCTCTCCCTGGTGTGGTTGTCGTTCAGCATGCATTCTGTGCTTTACCAATCATTCATTCCCCTTCTTAGACACCAATGCTGACCAATGTCAGTCAGGTGACTTGCTGAAAATGAATGACACTCAGCTAAGGGTTTGCATCTGTGAAACTGTGATTGTCTCTAAAGGTCTAGACCGAAGCTGGTGCTTCATTACTCAAAATTACACATCTACGCAGTAGCTCTTACGTGCTTTCTAAACACCTAGCAGAAAGACAAAGGCCAAAGACAACATGGTCAGTTTTTCTCTTCCAACAATTATTTCAAAGTTTGGTAAAAAGGGAGACAAAAGGTGACTGATTAAAATAAGTTAGGGACAACCTAGGGTTCCACTAGCACTGACAATTAGGTTATGGCTAAATAAAATTAACAGTACAGACTCTCTCCCCAAGCCAGGCAGAATGCCTTTTGGTATCAACATGATGAAGGAGCCTTCGAATCATGTTTTTTCCTTTCTAGTCCTAATTTAAAATTTTTACTTCTTTCCATCCCATGTTCTTGTTCACATCCTTCCTTCTTGGTATTTGGCCCCTCAAATATTTGTAGACCAGGGCGAACGCTGAAGAAAAGGCTGCCTGTTCCTCGGAAAGTGAAGAGATGATTAACAGCCGTCATCGCATGGGAAAGGTGGCGGGGCGCTGCCAGGCCAGGGCCTGAAGAATACATTGTGCAAGAGCTGGGGGAGCACGCTGGAAGGCAGCAATAACCAGATGTTTGCAAAGGGTGATTATGAAGCTCTTGGCACAGCAAAGCCATTGGTGGTTTAGAAAGAGGTGTGCAATACCCTATCATTCACGTGTTTTTACATAAGTTCATTCTCTTTTTCTTTTTGGTGACCTAGTGACTTTGATCAGGATTAGTTAGTTATAGGAGCATGGGTGAGCATTACTCACATGAGGATGGGCCACTCACCAGTGGCCACACTACTGAAGAAAATGTCTTTCTATTCCCTGCAACCACAACCTGCCTATAGATACACAAGAAGGGGCGGAGCCTCCAGGTCAACCTCCACCCCTCACCCCTACCCCGGCTCCCCGCAACTGTTAACTGCTTGTAGCTCCTCAGGGAGGGGCAGAGGCTTGTAAGTCTCTCCTCCAATAAACTATTTCTAGTTAACAGACATCAGTCAAACTCACTCTTTATTTTTCCTATTATTCCCCTAGGAATTTACTCCTTAGCCTGAGTTCTAGCTTGATTTGTATGAAAGGAAACATTAATTTTCTGTATTCAGAAGAAGTAAAACCTGCTTCTCCAATCGGACCCCAGAGTAAATCCTGCTAAGAATTCGAGACTGTTGTGTGCATTGATCAAGTTCAAATAAACCAATGAAAAGGAAAAGTGAGTCCACTTGATACAACAGCCATAAAAACAGAAAAACAGCAGCAGCGATGTGTTCAGTGATCTCTTGGCACCAGGTTCAAGACTCAACGGCTCACATGCTGTCTAGTCCCCACCTTGCCCTTAGGATACAGACACATTTACCTTTAATGACATGTAAGGGTTAAAGAAATATCATATCATTTCCCTATAGCCAGAATGTCATGGGCCCGTGTACCTGGTTCCTAAGCCTCACTCATTGTGCCATCTTGAAGATTTGCCTAAATGTCTCAAATAACAAGTAGAATGGACAAACTGAGCTGAGCTCTCAAATAGTAGTGTTAAGTCCTACTTTACAGTTAACCTGAAATATACAATAAACTTAACATGAAATTATTAGCTATGGCCAACAAGTCTCATGTTCTTTATAAAACAAAACAAAACAAAAAAACAAAAAACAAACAAACAAACAAAAAACGCTCATTCATAGTGTTTTGGAAGTGAAAGTAGTTTGAAGCATCAGTCTGCTCCATTCAGATTTCATTTTTTTTGTTGAATGCCCTAAGCTTATTTGTTGAGTCACGATATGTTAGGTATAAACAGAGAATCATGAATGGTATGAATGAACCAAAATCCTCTTGATACAGGAATGTGAAGGTTTGTACAACTCCTTAAAGAGAGATCTCATTTTCATATCTGGTTAGATAGGATCTAGTCCTAAAACACAGGGATTCTGCTTATTCCTGAAGGAAGGAAAATAAAAAAAAAAATTGTAAACTATTGTATCCCAATAAACCAAAGAATAAATTAATTAAAATTGTGACATTTGGTAGTTTTTTTTTATTTTATGTATATGGGTGTTTTGCCTGCATGTATGTCTGCGCACCACATGTGTGCAGTGCCCATATTCAGCACCTGGTTCTGCACTGTAAGCTTGTATGTATGTATGTCTACACACCATTTGTATGCAGTACTCATGGAGGCCAGAAGAGGGCATTAAGTCTCCCAGAACTAGAGTTACAGACCGTTAAGCTACCATGTGGGTACTAGGAGTCAAACCCAGGTCCTCTGGAGGAGCTGGTTAACCACAGTGCTCTTAATCATAGTACCATCTCTCCAGCTCCATGCGGCAGTATTAAATAATGCCAGGCATCTGACAGTTTCACCCAACAGAGGAACTGTGTAATTTTCAACAGACTGGAAGCCAGGGGCCCCTTCAGGCCAGCATGTATCTCTCTAACCCTGTCCTCATCTCCTGGTCACTGCTTCATATGGAAATTGAGGCATGGGAGCATCATAACTGTACCCCCTGCCCTCCAAAGATGCTGTCAGTAAAACAAATACTATGGAACTTTAAAGCATTTCAACAATCATATCTCCTGGACTGACAAATTGTCCCTATGCATGACCCGTGTGAGTGTTTCAGTGTGGCCATTGTGCCATGTCTGGTCTTTGGTGATAGGTAACTCTGAACGCTTAATGAAACTGCTTCTCATCCGCACTGACCATGGCCTTTGAGAGCATGTAGACTTGCCAAACCTCACTCCTTCCAGGTCCTTCTCTAGGCTTAGGCTTAGGAGCAAAGTTTGTCTTCTCAGGGGAGCATGCATTTCAGAGTGAAACACATCATTCCTAGTAGTTGGCCTGAGAAGAGTGCTATCCTTTAACCGACTTTAACAGTGTTTGTCCAGCCAGGATAGCAACTGCATTGAGCTCTAACAGTGTCTGCAAGCCTGCGACTTCAGTCAGTGCAGGGGCTCAAGAGTTCTCCTTTAGCCAAACAGTAAAAAGAATGTTTCTTTTGGATTACCTTATGCGACTAGCTCTCGATTGTTAATTGACCTTCAGAAGACAGTTCCTATATTCATGGTGCTAAGCTAAGTAAAGTAATCGCCAGAAAGCTGTGAGATCTTTCTGTTCTGTCTTCGATTTTCAGCTCTCTGTACTTTTTTCTCCCTTTCACCCTCTCTTAGTGAACGTAATTTTTCTGAATCAGCCCCCTAATAACTGATTCATTAACTATGAACTGAGGATGTGAGCCCAGCCTGAGCAAGCTGAAAAGCAGAAGGAAACGCTGATGTTGAAGAAGTGAACGGAGATGATACAACCAAATGAAACACATCTGACAACAGCTGGTCCTAGGAGATTCTGAGAAGGACCACTGGTTTGCTAAAGCTTTATCTTTAAAGTACATGAAGGGGAAAAGCGGAGATTCCGGCTAATCGGTAGAGAAATATTGACTTTACTGAAAATAGACCATACTGAACTAGACTGAGTTGGGGGCCTTAAAATGGTGAATGCCACGATGAGACCAAACATCAGTGATGAAACAAATGGTGATTAAACCCATTAAACATAGAACTATAATTCAGTTTTATAGTGGGGAAAGTGTGAATGTGTGGGTAGTGAATACACAGAGTATGGATGGGATAAAGGGTGAGGTTAAAAATAGAGTTATACAAGGCTAAGAAGATAACATGCTTAAAATGTAACTCCATTTGTCCACATGCCATTTACAAAATGACTTGAAGACATGTGGGCATGTGAAAAGGACCTGTTATTTCAGTTCCCTGGCTGTCTGGCTGAAGTGAGCCACAGAAGCTCATAAGCAGTGCATAGCAATAACATTTCATCGCTGTGTCTGACTGGAATTATCATTTATTTCGTCGAAAGGAAGGGAAAATTTAAGGTGGTAGTATTGATGAAGTTGGATTTTGCGTAAATACATGTCACTAACAGATCTCTGTGTTAGAAGAAGTTTATTAGCATTATCTTAGCATTTTTAACGATTAGGAAAAAACAAAGGTTTCCTTTTTTTCTGAGGTCTCCATACAGTTTTAAGCGGTGAAAACACTAATGATAAAGCAACCTTGATTGAGATTGCAAAGAATCCACCAAGAAACAAAGAAAATTAAGTGTAGCTTTTGGAGGTTCAATGTGAAGAGCAGGGGACGAATGGATGATTCAGATCATCTGTTGGAAGAGTTTGTTTGGAAAGATGATAAAGTGAATTTTTTGTTTTCTTTTTAAGTAAAACAACAGGATTCAGTGGTAAAGGGCAGATTAAGTGATCTGAAGAGCAAAGAGCGAGCTAGAAGATAAAGGCAACTAATTAACTCCTCCTCAGAGGTCGGGCAGAGTTCAGGACTCACCCGCTCCGTCAGCGGTGACGATGGCCTCGGGAGAGATGCACACGCCACGGTCGTACACAGGCAACTCCTCGCAGGCCAGGCTCTCTGGCCACGAGTGACGGTACTTGATGAGGATAGGCTCGCAGCCCTGCCGGGCGCGCTCACACACAGACTTGCAGGGCTTGATGGGCTCGTGCTGGAAGTCGATGGTGCAGATGGGTGCATACATGGCGCAGAGGAAGAAGAGCAGATCCGGGCTGCAATGGGTGCCCAGCAGACCTTCGAATTGTTCGATGGCCAGGATGGCGTTAGCCTGGGTGCTGTGGTGCAGGTGGTTGGGCATCTTGGTCATGTTCCAGGGCAAGGACTTGCACAAGGGGATGCGGACGGGCTCACAGGCTGCTGCCCGGGCTCCGGGGATCTGGAGCAGGCAGAGAGCAGCCAGGACTAGCAGCCCAGCCCGTAACAGCAGCATCGGTCCCGGGCCGCTGCAAACCATGATCCCGGGAGGGTGGGATAGGGCGCAGCCGGGCGGCGGACGCGAAAGGCGCGTTCCGCGGTCTCCTGCACTCCGGGGGTGAGCACAACGACCTGGGAGCTGTCCCCTCCGACAATCAATCACAGCTCTCTTGGATCCGAGTCCTCCGGTCCGGTCCACACACTTGGCGGAGCCCGGTGCTTTGCTGCGCTGGCTGCTCTTCCCAGGCGTCTAAGCCTCTGGGCGAGGCAGCATCTATTTATTCCTCTCACTCTGGCAGAGGCATCAACCTCCGCACATCAATCAGATGAGAGAGGCAGAAAAAGGAAGCGAGAGAGAAATAAAAACAAAAGTCGAATTCAGCTAAGGGACTCGGAGCTCTGGGGTGTTACAAAAAGGTGTTGGAAGAAGCGATGAATTCTGCAAAGTGAGAAGGATGAGAGACCCGGAGGGAGGAGCCTGGGGTTGCGGGGGGGGGGGGGGGGAGACACTAATGGGGAGCGGAGGTAGGAGTTTGCCAAGTCTTGCAGGGTCGGGAAGATCCTGCAAGCCGCCGGAGGAGCTCAGGGGAGGTCAGTGCGTCTTGGCTTGCAGCTGCTCCTTCCAACCTCGGCTGACAAGAGCTCCACCCCGTGGTCCCCTGCCCTCCGGCTCCTCCTTCCCGGAAGGCAGTGAGTTTTCAGGGGACTGGCCGATGGGTGGGACCTTGCCTAACAGTGAGGATGCTGTAATCCTAGGCAGCTCCCGACAGGAGCCGCGAACCTTTGCCACTCCACTCCGGGCTCTGGCTCCAGAGACGAACCCTTTGGTCCCCACGGGAGAATCGGTCTCAATGCACCCACGGATGAGTCCCCTCTGCCTTGGCCCGGGACCCCACTCTGCCCTTCTCTCCTTGCAGCTATTTTCTCACTGAAAACCCGAGACTATCTCCGCCTGCCCCGAGTCCGGAAGGCGCGAGCAGAGTCACTTTAAATGTCCCGGTCGCAGAGACCGCAGCCCCCTGAGAGCTGTGGTGGGGCCCCATCCAGCGAGAGCTAGTGACTCCAGGGGTCTGTGATTGGAGTAACTGTGAAGAAATTGACTCTCAAAAAGGGGAGAAAATGTGCACGAATACAAATAAACCCACAGGAAAAAAACCCGGAATTTTCTTCCTTCCTTCCGAGTTTTTCTTTGCCCTGTAGCATCGGAACTTGTGAATTTTTCTTTTTTAAAGCATAAGAGTGGAGACTGCTTTAAAGCACTTGGATCCCGCCCTCGCCCTCCCCCCCATCCCCCGCGCCCCGAGTTTTCTCACTGAAAAATGCATTTATTATCTAAGTCTTCTCACGGGCGTTTCATATAACAGGAAATAAACGGTGCAGACAAACTACCCCACACAGGTAATAATAATAGTAAACAGGAAAATGGTTCTCATCCAGATGAGTTGAATCCGGAGGAGAAAATAGAAAACAGATCCCCCACAAGCTACGCCTTCCAGAAGTCTCCCGTTTCCACCCTGGCTGCCCCCCTTGGCTTTCACAGCATTGTATGTGGGAAGTCCTGCGGAGGCCCAACCACTGTGCCCCTTCAGAGGGAAATCCTTGAGCAGAGGGACTGCAGTGTAGGAAGACAGCGGGTGCTGAGGCAAAACCTACAACACAGTCCGACAGCCTTTCTCCGCTGTCAATATTAGGCAGAGAAAGTCGGCCTCCACTTCTGAGAGCACACAGTGGGAGACGGAATTAACCCCTGCACTGGCCCAATGGCACTTAGGGAACGTCAGTCAGTGTGGCAGACTTGAGTTTATGGAATTTTTATCTCTAAAAATGATCATTAACAGCGGTCTGTGACTTCAGTGTTTTCAGGAGGAAGTGTGTCCACTTCATAGGAAATCAACAACAGATGGCAGCTAGGGCACCATTTAATTAATAAATAAATTACTCCTGGTTGGCAATTATTTTGGTGTCATATAAAAAAGAGCCAAAAGTTATATAAAATGATTTCAATAAAAAATGAAGAAGCACAAACAAAACATTTGGGTGGGGGAGAGGTTTATAAACAGTCAACATTAGAATATTTGGGGGCTTTACTGGGTAAAGAAAATATAGGAGGAATTTGTGATAAATTTGAAGGTGAATGGTGAACATGATAGGTTGTTAAACATGGTTTCTGTTCATCTCAAATCTCTTGGGAGAAGAAATGAGCCGAGTGTTTGAATGATCCACACTGACACAAGGTCTGTGCTCCTTTGCTTCAGTCAGCCATCCCTTTGTCCAGCAAATCCTCCTACAATCAATCTCTCTCTCTCTCTCTCTCTCTCTCTCTCTCTCTCTCTCTCTCTCTCTCTCTCTCTCTCTCTCTCTCTCTCTCTCTCTCTCTCTGTTTTGGTTTTGGAAACAGGGTCTCACTATATAGCTCTGGCTGTCCTAGAACTCACTATACAGACCAAGCTAGCCTTGAACTCACAGGGATCCGCCTGGCTCTGCCTCCCAAGTGCTAGGATCAAAGGCATTCGCCAAAATACCTGACACTCACAATTTTTTTTTAAGTCCACATTTGTCTTTACTAAAACCAAAGATGAATTTCCTTTCCTTGTATGCACTTATCTGAATCTGTTGAATCTGTGCCTTCTCTTCTCTTTCTCCCTCTCTCTCTGCAATTTTTTTTATTTTTATGTGCATTGGTGTGTTTTGCCATGGGTGTCAAGTCCCCTGAAACTAGAGTTACAGACAGGTGTGAGTTGCCATGTGGGTGCTGGGAACTGAATCACGTCTGGAAACGCAGACATCGCTCCCAAGCACTGAGCCATCTCCCCGGGCCCTCTATTGTTTCTCTTAAACATTCTTCATGTGTACAAACTATTCTTCAGCACCTGCCAGTGCATTACTTTATTTTCTTTCTACTTTCCTAAATGGCATATACAATTTTCAAAAGAAGATAATTGATGCATTTTTTCTAATTAATCTTTATCAATAAAAAATCAGGGGTCAGCTATTAGGGGTAAGAACCTGAAAGATCGGAGAAGCAACAGAGCAGACGCCAGTGACTTTCTACCTACCTCTTCCATTCCTTCCTCCAAAAAAGGGTCAAGATCCTCTCTAAGCCCCGCCTTACTACTTCCTCAGTCCTCCAAAACCTCTATGGTTAATTTTTGTCAGCTAGTGGCTAGCTCTGCCCTCTGATCCAAACAAACTTGATTGTCAGAATGCAATCAAAATATCACATTTCCCCTTTTTGTCTAAATAAAAAAATGAAGATTTTAACTCTAACATAGTAAAACTATATATATATAGTATATATATAAAGTATAATAAATATATATATGAATATAAACATATAAGAATTACATTAACAAATGTCCAGTCCATTTGTATTTGGCAAGTTCAGAGAAAATATTCCATTATCCATCCTATCTTGATGAGTCCAAAGTATTGTACCTAATTCACTTTCCATCCTGATTTGTATTACTCTAACCCAAAACTATCCTTTCATGTCTCTCAACTTTATACACTTTATACCTCTTTTGTGAATTTCTTTTCTGAATTTGGTAACAAGGAAAACTATAACTATCTACTCTTCAGCTCCATCAGAGACCTGAGAAGGATATAATATTAGTTGAGTAAACAGGAAGTGCAGAGCAAACCACTTCCAAAACTAAGAAATTACAGAAACAGCTGGCTACCCGAACAGTCACCCAAGATTTCTCTGAAATGTTGGGGTATCCATCTTTGTCCTACAAGCCTAGAACATCTGACAGACATTTATGTGAAGCAGAATTTAGTCTTGGCAAATTTCAGTAGTTGCTTTCTTTTGCGTCCTGCTTGTCCAACCTGGACAGTACTTTATCAGCAGTCAAGGCAAGGGCAGTTTCTTACCCAGTGCCTAACTTTTGCCACAAAGAGAGCAAACTCCATATAGATGTTCTTTGATGCCTACCATCCTCTCTTTAGTAGATTAGTATTGCCAGGAGCAGACATGTCTGATTGTCATATTTTTTATGACATTATATTATAAAACATTTTAAGTGCCATATTCTATAGATCTCTGAAGTGTTTGAAGGCCACCTGTCAATCTAAAATATATCTGTTTGACCTTGAAAACATACTTAGCATGACTACAAATTTGGTTGTAATAGGTGACTAGCTACTAACCCGAGTTTCTTTATTATCTTAAATAGTTTGTAATAATAACTTTCAAGGGCTAGAAATTTACATTACATTATTAAATGAACTGCCTAAGTACAATACCTTAAACAAGAGTTAAAATGTATGTACAGTATATTCTAATAAAAATAACCTTAAATTTGTATCAATATACAAAAATATTTTAAACAAGAGTAGAAACATATATACAGTATAGCAAAAATAACCTCAAATTTGTATCAATATACAAAAATCCATACCAATGGAAAGTATTTGACTAGTGTTGCTTTTTTGGTTTGAAGGTAGATTTAATAATCCATGCTTTTTTCTCATCATTTCTATATTCCCCTTTTTTCTTTTCAAAACAAGATCCCTGAATCTAATCTTCTGTGTTCAGCTTTTTCCCTGACTATTCTCAATAACAGCTTGTAACCAAACTTCCCTAAACAATGACAAAGGTTCATAACCCACTGAATTACCAAACACCATCCAACCCACCTCTTGGGAATGTGGGTATTGTATTCTCCAGACTGCTTCCTGCTGTCTGTGGGTATGACTGCATCTCTAGGAGACTCTGATAAAATTGAAATAATGGTGAAGTCTGGGGAGAGCTAGCTGTGTCATTTGTTGCCAGTCTTTGTGCAATGGGGAAGTGTAGGGCTTCTCTGAAGTCCTGGCTATTGTAGTGCATGAGGCTGGACCATCTCAGTTAGCCATCTTGAACTTGTCCTGAGCAGTTTGTAGTCCAAAATTGATCCTTGGGTGGTGTCTGTCAGCTCAGTGACATTACCACAATCCAGGTGGAATTATTGTTATGGGGCCCCATCATCCTCTTGGAGACTTCAAAGGTCACTGTTAGAAATGGTCATGATTTGTTGTAGAAAACTTAAACATTTTAAATGTCACGTGCAGCAGATCTTGGAGAGGATTAAGGACCACAATTTGTTAAATACATCCAGAGTACAAAAATTTAATTCCTAGTTACCTGACACTCAAACCCAAATGATGTACAAGAAGCTAGATTAAGCTTTTTTCTAGAATTATTACTCTATGTGACCATTAATATCACAACAGAATATATATATGTATATATATACATATATGAATATATATCTTATAAATTTTGAGATAATATTTATACCTTAGGAAAACTTTTAAAGAGTCAAAATAAAAGATTATGAGATTAGTGGCAATAGAATAATCTCTTAATTTTGTTTTGTTTTTTGTCCCACATCAGGTTGCTCTTCTGATATGAGAAAGAAATTTTGGATTTTTCCTTTGACAAACATGTTTGGGTTTAGAGAAGAAGAGAGACACGCTCCAACTCCAAAGCCAGATTTACCTGGCACTACAAAAAGACCATTTGCTTTATATGTCTGTAGAGAACAGCAAAAACAAACATTTAGGAAGATTTATGAAATTTTGTCCTATTGAAAATGTGCTAGACAATTAGGCCAATTTACTCTTTTTCTTGGGACATTTTCTCTGGATGATTCGTTCTTTTTCTTCAGCTGTCTCATTTGTCCAGTGTTCTTTAGATTCCTTAGTTGGATGCCTTCATTCTCCTGGAAAGACAAAAACAAAACCCTGTCCTCAACCCTAACTTTGGGGAGCTTCCTTTTTGGTAGATTTTATCTGATCAAATTAAAAGCATTTGTCAGTTTTATGTTAGTTTAGATTGAATGGTCATGCTGGTAAAACTGTAATCAAGAGATCTTTCCTGTTTTAATGTAATCTTTATCAGTTTTGATGGTATCCAGAGCTTTTTCTCTTCTGTGGAAAAAAAGCAAAATCTCTTCCTCAATGTAACACATATCCTGGTTTCCATTCTGAAGTCAACACATCTTTAAAGTATACAGGCTAATTTAATTCAGCAGCCTTTTCTGTTATCCAATGTCCCTTTGCAGCTGTTGTTCCTTTCTCATTGGCATTTAAAAAATTTAAAGTTAATGAAGCATTGTATAATCTATCTTTAGGGGTCTTTGTTACTTTTTCCTATTTATTAAGCATATCTTTTAGAGTGTGATTAGGTCTTCCTACAACTGCTTTCCCTGTAGGACTGTGTGGTATACCTGTAATATGCTTTATGTTGTAATATGCAAAAAAAAAAACTTTTTTATTTTACTAGAAACATATGCTGGAGTTTTGCTATAATTAACAAGGCAATTCCATGTAGTTTATCTGGTAATTAAAAGAGATTTATTTCAGGGGTAACTTACAACCAATAAAGGGTTGATTAAAGGATCTGGGAGAGATGAGGTACAGTCCAGTGCAGTTCTCTGGGAAACTCTGACTTGGTCTACAAATCCAGCCTCTAGGACATGAGGAGTTAAGAAAGTGAACATGTATGCATCTTGAGTCTTAAGGGGTCTCCTCTTGGCCACACCCAAGGGGAAAGTCATAGGCAGTAATGACAGTTACTTGCTGCCACACGAGGAGCAGTGTTTCAAGGTCAAAGCTGGAACAGCTACCCACTAAACTGGAGCATTGTCAGTCTTAATATGTATAGTTATCCCCATGATGGCCATAACTTCTAATAAACATGTAATTACATAATCAGCCTTTTTAGAACTCAAAGCAGTTGCCCATTGAAATCCTGAATATATATCAATGGTATGGTATACATATTTAATTCCAAACTCTGGAAAGTGAAACACATCCATTTGACAAATTTAATTTCTTTGAGTACCCTTTGGGCTACTTCCTACAGGTAGTGGAGTTTGGTTATAAAACGAACAAGTAAGACATTTCCTTATAATTTCCTTGGCTTGTTGTCAAGTGATAGAAAAATCTTTTTTCAAACCCTTGCTATCAACTGGTGCTTCTTATGAAATTCTGACACTTCTAGTACATTTCCTACCAATGTTGATCATTTTCACCATTACCTTGGGCTAGAGTGTCTGGTAGATCTGTATGGGATCTGATATGTGTTATATACAAGGGATAATTTCTATTTCTGATTATTTCTTGTAATTGAATAAATAACAAAGTCAATTCTGAATCATCTGGCATAAGTTCAGCAGTTTCAATGTGTAAAATAACTCTTTCTGTATATTGGGAGTCAGTAACTATAGAATAGCATATAATTCTGACTTTTGAGCAGAATCATAAGGGCTTTGACTCAGTTTACTTAAACTTCATGACTTATAATCTACCTTTCCTGACTTGTTTGCAAAAGTATAGGATGTAGGGGCTCCAGAAATTGGTGTTCCCCACACCATGTGAGGAAGGATCCAATGAGTTCTTTTTATAAAAATGAAGTCTTTTGCTTTTGGAATATTTGTTTCTAATCTCTCCCAAAAAATTATTGCAAGCTCTTTGCCATTGTTCATTTTTTGGTTCATAATGAGGAAATTTCAGCATCAGTAAAAGGTATCATAATCTCTGCTGAGTCCATTCCTGTCAATTGACAAAGTCTTAATTTTCCTTTCGGGATCAATTGAGAAACCTTTTTTACATAGGTCTTTAATTTTTTACTCTGTTTATGTGGCAAAAATATCCATTATAAGATATTATCTTCTATCTGCATTAGAATTCCATTAGAAGAATGCATGGAAGGTAAAATAACCAGAATACAATCAAGCTATGGATCCAAAGAATCCATGTGTGCATCCTGTAATTTCTTTTCTATTAAAGCCAATTCTCTCTCAGCCTCACCTGATAATTTTCTTGGACTATTTAAGTCCTTATCATCTTGTAATGTTTGAAATAAATTACATAGTTCTTTAGTTGTCAATCCAATTGTGGACTGTAGCCAGTTACTATCTCCCATCAATTTTTGAAAATCATTAAGAGTTCATAATTGATCTTTCCCAATTTCTACTTTCTATGGTTGAATTTTTTGTAAACCTATTTTATATCCTAGATAATTACTGGAATTTCTTCTTTGTATTTTTTCAGGAGCTATTTGTAATTCCCAACAAAGCAAATTTTTCTTTACCTCTTCAAACATTTTCTCTAAAGTATTTGTATCTGAATCAGCTAGTATGATATCATTCATATAATGGTAAATTGTAAATGGAGGAAACTAATTACAGATTATTACCAATGACTGTTATACAGAATATTGACATAAGATAGGGCTGTTTAACATTCCTTGGGGAAGAATTTTCCACTGATATCTTTTAAAAGACTGGGAATTATTATGAGTAGGCATTGTGAAGGCAAATTTTCTCTATCCTGTTCTTGTAAAGGTATAGTAAAAAGTAGTCTTTTAAATCAACACTATAATAGACCATCCTTTAGATAATAAAGAAGGCAACAGAATTCCAGGCTATAAAGAGCCCATTGGCTTAATCACCTTATTAAGAGCTCTTAGATCTGTTACTACTCTCCATTTTCCAGATTTCTTCTTAATAACAAATATAGGAGAGCTCCAAGGACTGGTCAATTCTTCAATATGTTGAACATGTAGCTGCTCCCGGAACAACTATTTTAAGGCATGTAATTTTTCTGATGTCAAAGGCCATTGTTCCGCCCAGACAGGTTTGTTAGTCAACCATTTTAAAGGTAGTGCTGTTGATACTTTTGAAAGATCAGCAGCTTTTGTGCCCTGGTTATGTACAATCTGAATGGTCAGTGACTGTTTTTTATAACACCTCTTAATATTTTTTCCAGAAACTTACATCAGTTTATGGTTTGTTTGTGAGATTGGAGGAATGTTAATCTGGGTATTCCATTGCTATAACAAATCATGTCCCCATAAATTCATTGCTATGTTAGCCACATATGGCTTTAATTTTCCTCTCTGTCCTTCTCTCCCTATACATTTGACTCATTTTGTGCTTTGTTTTACCTGAAATAAAGTTCCAATCCCTATAAGCTGAACATTTACCTCATGAAGAGGCCAATTTGGATGCCAAGATTTTGGTGCAAGTATTGTTACATCTGCCCCTGTGTCTATCAAACCCTTAACTAAAATGCCATTTATTTGTTTTTTGTTTGTTTGTTTGTTTGTTTCAAGACAGGGTTTCTCTGTGTAGTCCTTTCTGTCCTTAACTCCCTTTGTAGACCAGGCAGGCCTTGAACTCACAGAGATCTGTCTGCCTCTGCCTCGCAAGTGCTGAGATTAAAGGCGTGCTCCTCCACCACCTGGCTTCTGAATCAGCATTTTCAAAAGCCAAAGATTCAATTAGTATTCATCTAACTTCTGGATCTGATATTCTATTTACAGCTGAAGTATATCTTTGTAAATAATCAGTGAAGGCTTCTTTTGGGCCTTGTATAGTTTTAGTAAATGGCTCAGTCCTCTTTCCTGATTCTTCAAACTTGTCCCAAGCATTCAAAGCTGCTGTATGGCATAGGGGCAAGGTGTAATTATCAAATGTAACCCATATTTCCACAGCAGCATAATAGATCTCACCAAACATTTAATCTTGGGAAATCTCATAATCTCTAATCCTACCATGCTGTTTGATGGCTCTAGCTTCATCTCTCCACCGGGTTCTCCACTGTAACTGAGCACCAGCTTCCAATACTGCTGTAATTAAATCTTTCCAGTCTTATGGAATAATTCTGTCCTGAGTGGACCATGAACTTAACATCTGCCTCACAAAAGGTGAATGCATACCATATGAAACTATTGCTTCCTTAAATTTCTTCAAATCTAACATTTCTATAGAATCCCAGTTAAGTTCTGAATAGCCTTGGGGATACCTATCATCCAGTGATCATTCCTGAACAGTAGCTGGATAAATTAAGGTTGGTTTTCTAATAACCTTGGGCTGCTCCTCTTCTGTTTCATAATGCAATGGTGTTGTAACTTCTGCTCTAAACTCCTCTGTCTGCATGTGACTATTTCTCTTAGTTCCATTAGTATATCTTTCTAAGTATTTTATCTTACCAGTCAAATTTTCACATTTGGCATTGATATCAAACATCTTTTTTAGGGATAAAACAAGAATTATCAAAATAATAATTATGTTTTAGGGATAAAACAAGAATTACCAAAATGATAATTGACATTCTGTCAATCCCAAACATTTAATTGTTCCATTTTCAAACCATCCATTGTGGAATTATACAGAGACCTAACTGTGCATCATAATGTTTCCCATTTTTAACATGGGGGAAAAAACCTCTCCCCTCTCCTTTTTTTAAAAAAACTAATTCCCCCTTTAAGAATTCCCAGTTATCTCAACCAATCTGCTGCTGATGGCAGTGAAGTGTGAGGCTGGCTGTCACTGTGTAGCACAGTTGGGCAGAAAACATAGACAGTGCACAGCCTGGCCAAGGCAGCTACAGCTGCTCATATATAGCTGTGAGCTGAGAGTGTGTGGTGGTTGCAACAAGAATAGAAGTCTGAGCAGGTGTTGAGGCAGCTGACTGTAGCTAGAGTTTTTCTGGTTCAGCCTGGCCCAAGGTCAGGACAAATCTCTCTCACCCACCAGTCCCACAACTGCTCAGACCCAACCAAATAAACACACAGAGACTTATATTTCTTATAAACTGTATGGCCATGGCAGGCTTCTTACTAACTGTTCTTATATCTTAAGTTAACCCATTTCTATTAATCTATAAGTTGCCATGTAGCTCTTGGCTTACTGGTGTCTTAACATCTGCTTCTCATGGTGGCAGTTAGCAGCATCTCCTGCCTCAGCCTTCCACTTCCCAGAATTCTCCTCTCTCCTTGTCCCACCTGTACTTCCTGCCTGGCTACTGGTCAACCAGTGTTTTATTTATTAACCAATCAGAGTAACACATTTAACATACAGAACATCCCACAGCAGCTGACCTATGACAGCAGCCTGAGGAGGGGTTTCATGGAAACCCTCCACCCAGGAGAAAAGAAGCCCTGGAGCCAGCTGTCTGAAAAGTGGACATGGGGAATATGTGGAAGAAGCACAAGTGGCAGGCAGGAAGTGAGAACACAGAGCTGAAGGCAGCTCAGGAGCCTGTGGCGTTTGGGGCTGTGGAATTTGGATGGCAGCTGGAGCTGTTGTAGGAAGGCTGCAACAGAAAAATCCCAGAGTTGCTCAGGGGGCTTGGGGCAAGGGAGGAAAATCCAGCTGACTCTGGTGGCTGTGGCTATAGCTGTGGCTACTGGTGGTGGCGGCTGGTGGCAGCTTAGGCAGTGGTGTTGGCTGCAGAGCCAGGGGCGAGCATCTATCCTGTGCTTTTGTGCCCTGAGCTGGATACTACGTGATGCATTTATCTAATTATTCTTTATCAATAAAAAATCAGGAGTCAGATATCATGGTAAGAACCTGAAAGATCGGAGAAGCAGAGGATCAGACACCAGTGACTTCCTATCTCTTCCATTCCTTCCTCCAAAAAAGAGTCGAGATACTCTCTAAGCCCTGCCTTACTACTTCCTCAGTCCTCCCAAACCTCTATGGTTAATTTTGGTCAGCTAGTAGCTAGCTCTGCCCTCTGATTCAAAACAAACTTTATTTTCAGAATGCAATCAAAATATCACACAACAGAGAATCTATCTTCTACTTCTTTTGAAGTAGGCAGTGGGAAAATGACTGATGGAATTTGGCATGCAATGTTTTAAATATTGAAATGTAAATGTCTTAAAGAGATAAACAACTTGAGAAGAAAGTGTTAATTCTGAAAAAAAAAAAAAAAAAGAGGCTGTGTGGTCAAAAAGGAAACACAAGTTCCACACCATGAGCATTTTCTACTAACAGGTAAGCTGTATCCCCAAAATAAATACCTTCAACAAGCCCAAAATTCAGAAAAATTCAAGAACACTGAAACCTGATATCTTACAGAAAACAGGGCATAAATCATCTGTTTCCATTACAGTTTATTTTATATGGCTTTATTTAAGCATGATTTAACTGTCAGTAATCTTTGTATAAATCTGAGGGTCTAGAGAGATGGCTCATCAGTTAAGAACATTTGCTGTTCTTCCAGAGGATCAGAATTTGGTTCATAGCATCCACATCAATAGCCTTTAACTCCACCTTCAAGGGATCTGATTGTTTTTCTGGCCTCTGAGGACACTGTATTCACGCACGTGCGTGCGTGCACGCACACACAATCTAAAATTAAGACTGTATTAGGACTATACACAAAATAGCTCCTTGCTATAGACATTTCCTCACACCTTCTGGAATATCTTTAAATTTTTAAGTGTGTGTGTGTTTGCATGCATGTGTGTTCAAACATGTCATAGCATGTATGTGGAGATCACAGGACAACTTACAGAAGTCAGTACTCCCATATGGAACCTAGTGATCAGACTGAGGTTGTCCAGCTTCCCAGCAAGCCCCTTTCATGGCTAAGCCATCTCATTAGCCCAACATCTAACTACTTGTGTTTGCATAAAAAGGGGCCTGGAGAATTGAGTGTGGGTTTGACATTGTTGTTTTGATATCTCACGGGCATAGGAACTCATACTATAGAATTAAGGACACAAGTCAAAGTTTTAAGCAATATATTTGGTGTTTGAAAAAAAATTGTCAATGTGGCACATGCAAATTGTTGATGTACCAACACACTGCTTAAAAAAAAATTCTATGGAGATCATATTTCAGAATCTCTGAGGACTCTGCTAGGCATATTCTTTATGTGTCTTCAAAGAGTGAGGTCACATGGACATCTGTGATGCTGCATCAGTGTCTTCCACAACCTTGTGGAGCTCAACAGTTTCCCAGTCCTCTTCAAAGTTGCAATGTCATGCTTTGTCAATAATTTAAGTAATGTCATGATTTTCAAAATTAATGTTAATTAATGCAAACAACTTTTCATCTACCTAGAAAAAAACTTGAAACTTACCCTAGCTCTGTGTGCATAAGACTAGCCATATCTTTCCTCTAAGAAGTGTGTTGTAAGGGCTCAAGTGGTAGCTCAATGATTAAGAGCAGTGGCTGCTTTTCCAGAGGACCCTGATTCAATTTGAAGCACTCACATGGCAGCTCACAACTGTCTGTAACCCCAGCCCTAGGGGATCAGATGCCCTCTTCTGGCCTGTGTGGGAACCAGGCACACAGGTGATGTCCAAACATATGGCAGGCAGAACACCTGCACACATACAATAACGTTTTTAAAGACGTAAGTGTTGTGTATGAGGATACAGCTCACAGTAGAGCATACATTTAACATGTATGAGCACTTAGGTTCATTCTCTAGTGCTATTACCAGCACAGCCAAAAAGAAAAAAAGTCCAATATACAGTTTTTATTTATCAATGTTATCAATTAAAACCAAAAGGAGAGAGAGAGAAAGAAATGTGTTTATGCCTATAAGCAGAGCTGATATGAAGATAACTAGTAGAATCCAGACATGTTTGCTTCTTGTCACAGTCACAAATACCTGAGATAACTTAAAAGTAGGAGTTGGTTTGGTTCTTACTTTCAGAGTTTTCACCGTGTGATCTGTGCGGCAGAGCCTGTCACGATAGGCTCACATGGCAGCCGAAGCCCGTTCCCTGAAAAGCCCCGCTGCCTAAAAGAAGCACAGACTGGCTAAGCTACCAGTAGTAAGGACACCCTCCCACATTGCAGACCCTGCTGTGTGCTCCGGGTTCCCAGCTTTGTGAGCTGTCACTCATGCTGGGGTGGGATTCCGTGATGCGGCTGTCTTCGAGTCATTTCTGCTCCTGTAAGTAACCACTCATCCATATTCCTGTAAAAATTTAGTGATAGCCATACTGTGGTCTGCTATCAGTTCCCTATCTGAGATGAGTTGATGTTTGTTCATATCCCTCTAGGAATAGTGTCATATAACATAGCCTCCACTTAAGATGGTCTACAGACCTACTAACTCCTTTGAGTTCCACTTTAGGAAGGTCTCAGTCTTTCAATAAAAGCTTCCCTCCTATTGGCCACCGCAGTGTTAAGGGAGTGACTCTCAACCCATGGCACGAATCAGGATCCTCTGGAGGACCTCAGAAAACAGATCAAGACTGAGCAGCACCCCTTTTAGGCTTTCTGAAGGGTGGGTTTAGTTGGGGTGTGAGGGTTTGCATTTCTAAGAGGCTCTCGGTTAGTCCTGCTGCTGCTGCCTGAGGGAACTTAGAGAATCACCCTGGTCAGGCTGAGGTGATGGCTAAGTTGGCAAAGTCCCTGCTGTGCAAGCCTAAGGACCTGAGTTCTGACCCTTGGTGCCACATAAAAAGCCAGCTCAGCAGCCACATCTGTGACCCCAGTTCTGTGGTAGAGAGATAGGAGGATCCCTGGAGCTCATTGGCCAGCCAGTCTGGGCTAGTCAGTGAGCTCTAGATTTAGTGAGAGACCTTGTCTCAAAAATAAAGTGAAAAGCAACTGAGAAAGATAGCTGACATTGACCTCTGGCCTCCACATTGTACCTGCACACACATGCCTACAGGAACACATAACACACCACACATATACATACAGAAGAGAATCATCCTTTTAAACAAACTAATAAGCTTTCATGTATCCTTAGTCAATTCTTTCCATCTTATTGAAATTTCATAAAAAAAATCTTATGATTTTGATGTTTTTTTTTTAACTGAGAAATTGGAAGTACAAGTTATCATAAAGGAATCTAAAAAGAAGACTAAAGGAAGGCCTGTCTATTTCTGTCACTTCTTCAAAAGCCATAATAACAGCATTAATGTGCCTAAGTATTAAAATCATGTTGCACTCAGGACTTCATGTACCTTCCTAAGGGGTCATAGCACAAACCCCCACTCCCATTCAATGTCTTGGTAGAATGAAAATCAACCAACTAAGTCACCCACCCTTCTCCCTAAAGTTTCAGCCCTTCCTGAAGTTTCATACCTACATGAAGAGAAGACACAAAGAAATTAAAGTCCACAAATGAAGTCCAATGATAGTTCACTATGCATCCCAGTTAATGTTCTGTCTATGCCATTCTGCTTCAGAATGCTAAGTATTTGTATGTTTTTACACAGTTAGAAACACCACGTACCACTTAGATGTAGCTGAAATAAAATACAGAACATTCTGTCATACAATTCCTTAACATTATCCAAGCTTCCAAACAGTCGCAAAGCATTTGGGGGTTCAAGCACAACCAAGACATGTTTCCCTACACCTAATGTCAGCTAAACCCAAAACCTTCCTACTCTGCTTCTCTTTTTCTTTTTCTTTCTTTCCTTCCTTTCTCTGTCTTTGTTTATTATTTTTTGTTGTTGTTGGATGTGTGTGTGTGTGTGTGTGTGTGTGTGTGTGTGTGTGTGTGTGTGATAGGATCTCAAGTAGCCCAGGATGACCCATGACCTATTGTGTAGCTAAGGCTGCACTTGACTACCTGACCCACCTGTCTCATCTTCTTGAGAGCTGGGGTTATAGGTGTGCACTGCAATAATCTGAAACCCTTTGACAAAATAAGATTACAGATAGGCTCTGGCATGCTCTTACTCTAAATAGACACACACACATTTTGTTACCTCTTTCTTCTCACTATTTAAGGGACTTATTTTATCTTTGATTTATCTTATAGTGACAGAGGAGAAAGCCAGTAGTCTAGAGTTCATTCTAACATGGGGTTTGGGGTTGTTATACTGTAAACAATTAACTGTGACAGTCAAGTTAGAAAATAGCCATAAAATGATCTCTTGAATACCTTGAAATCCACAAAACAATCACTAAGAAGCAGTAACAGCTGTTTCTCAGGTTCCTTGAATTTGCTACCCTGAAAATGAAACATATCTGAAACATGAAACATATGTGAAAATGAAAACATGAATCCACAGAGTTGGCACTTATATCCAATACTAAATCCATCAGATTTTTTTAATCTAGAAAAGAGATACTTAAGATTTCTGTGGAAAAAAGGCTGGCAGTGATGGCACATGCATTTAATCCCAGCATTTGGGAGGCAGAGGCAGGTGGATCTCTAAGTACAAGGCCAACCTGGTCTACAGAGTGAGTTCCAGGACAGTGAGGGCTACACAGAGAAACCCTGTCTTAAAAAACAAACAAACAACAAACAAAAAAAGAAAGAAAATAGAAAAAAGAAAAAAATATCCCCTTAGTTTTGAAGAGGAAATGCTAATCATATTGATTAATTATTGATTTGTTTCTGAGGTCAAGATGAGAAACCTCAAGATACATTAGCCAATGCCAACAGCCCAAGTCTTAATCTGGATCCTCCTGATGCAAACAGAACCTTTCCTGGAGTAGGTTTAGTGCCTCTGCATCACCAGCCAGCTAGGTGCACCATCTGGAAATCCTGATTGGCTGTCCTTGCTAAGTCCCAAATGTCAGTCATCACACTAATCATCCATGGAATTTTTCCTAGGATCTCTCTCACTGAGCCCCCGATCCTCAAGGTGGTCCTATCCTCAAGGTGGTCCTCAGCTAGCCACTCTTCCCATCATTGCCTCACACTTCTGGTTCTGGCTAGCAATCCTTCAGTCATCCTTTCCATTCTTCGATCACAAGAAACTGTATGTCTTGCAACTCAGGACAGAAAAGTGCAATCACCCCATGCTAACAACCTTAGCAACTGAATAGTGAAGCTACTTCGCTTACAACTTCTTAACTGTAAGTCTCCAAAGGTAAATGCAGGCATCTCATCTCTTTCCCCAAGCATGTTTAATCAGTTATATAGACATGACATGAGAAGGAGGCAAGTGCAAAAACCCTTTCTTCTGCTGTTTGGTTTTTCTCCTAAAAACTCTTTCTTACATACCCATTTTCTACATTAAAATTTTTCCTCCTTTTCTCAAGTGGTTGGCTGCTTACTAATTTGGAGTTGGAGTTCAGTCAACACCAGGAAGTTATGCTTTCAATTTGCTAACCTATGTAATAACATTTATGCCAAATATTTATGCATCACTTACTCTGCTTTATTTTATACCAGAACTTGTCAAAGCTTTAAGCATCACATCACCCCTATTATACAGCACTGCAATTATCATCTGTTTAGGAACCAGGGAACTATGCCACAAAATAATTTTTCCCAAATCCCATGACTTAATAAGAAGAGCTCATGCCACAATTCAAACTCTGGTACTCCAGCTAGTAAGGGGAAACTGAGGTCCCCTGTTGGGATTCTCAGTCTCATTAAGAAAAGAATTTAAGAATGGACTCAAACGGAAGCACAGGGCAACTTTCTTACAACTTAACAGGAAAACCAGAGAGGCAAGCTGTAAAAGCTCAGCTGCTGCCCGGAGGAGAACAACGCAGGAGAGAAGGGCAAAGCTCTGCCGTTTGGCTGACGTGGAGGTCAAACACAAGGCTGACAGACAGCCACATGGCAGGGCGAGGGGCTTCAGAGAAAGAGTAAGGAGTCCTGAAATGTTGAGGGAAAGCCCAAAGTGGCATGCTTGGAAGATAGATAGAAAAAGGTAAGTTATCCTTTTCTCGGTAACTTTGAAAAGGGGGCTGACGTAAGGGCCTTTCATGTCTGGGTAAGCTGTAAGGCTGAGTATCATGGGAAGGAAAAGTCAGCATTCCATTGAAGAACTAATTATTTCACCCATCTCTTTAGCATGGCTTAAGGTGAGCCCACCTTTCCAGGGACGGTCCCTGGAAACGGAACCAGCCTAGTTGCAGTGTGAGGTCTTTGATAGGAATTCTAATCATGCCCCATGGTCAGGCATGCCCCGCGGGACACTTAGTCACCTCTGCCTAGTCATTTCCAGGTCATAGGTCCTGCATGACCCATGTGGACATGACCGAGTGATCTCTGCACATGGGCCTGTGTAAACTCAGGTGTGTCCTGGCCTTTATAAGGCGGGTGCCATGTTCCCTCAGTCTCTTTCTCGCACATGTCCTTCCACAGGCCTGATCACATCTGTCCCTTTTTCTTTGTCTTGATAAAACTCTTGTTAGTGGATTCTGTCTTTTCCTTTGGGGCAAGAGCAAAACAAAAAAAAAAAAAAAAAAAAAACATCAGTCTTACCCAGGCCAGAGATTCTATTCTCTTGACCAGGAGTTTGCGTCTACTAGAACACGCTTGCCACTTCTGGTCTCTTTACTTCAGCCCTGCATGATTCTGAAGGACAACAAACGCACTCCTCTCGATCTGCTTTAGCATAAGTAATGGTGACATTCTGCACTGATTTTCTCAGATGTAGATGTAACCAATCGTATTATTAAAATAAGAAACACAGAGCCAAGGTAAAAGAGAAAAGCCGAGAGGTCAGAGCTCAGAGATAAAATCTTACCTCCTGCAGTGCTCCTAGCTTCCCCGAGAGAGGGAGGTACTTCCTGTGTCCCTGTTTAAATAATCTTTCTGTTCTGCCTTCTCATTGGTTGTAAACCCAACCACATGACTGCCTCATCACTGCCTGTAAGTACCGCCCTCCAGGTCTTAAAGGCGTATGTCTCCAATACTGGCTGTATCCCTGAACACACAGAAATCTACCTAGCTCTTCTAACCACCACGCTCTTACTATGGCTCTAATAGCTCTGACCCCAGGGCAACTTTATTTATTAACATAAAATTAAAACAACATTTCAGTACAAATAAAATATCACCACATTTCCCCTTTTCTATTTTAATAAAAAGAAAAAAGGCAAAAGGTTATAACTAACAAAAGAAAAACTATATACAAAAGTACAATAACTATATACAATATATACAAGTAACAAATACCTAAACGATGTCTAGTCCATTTGTATTTGACAAATCAGAGAAAATAATTCCCTTATCTATCCTATTTTAGTAAGTCCAAAATGTATCTAATTCACTTTCTATCCTAATTAATCTTCAACTATAACTAACTAATCTTCAACTCCCTCAGAGACCCAAGAAGGAAATAATATTAGCTAACAAAAATAAAAACAGGAAGTGCACAAAAGCAACTTCCAAAAATTTTGTGAGTTGACAGAAACAGCCAGCTGCCTGGACAGTCACCTGAGGTTTCTCTGCAGTGTTGGGGCATCATCTTCAGCCTATAGGCTTAGCGTATCTGACAGACTCATTTGTGAAGTAGGTTGTACACAAGGTCAACAGTTCAACCTCACACTGGGTGAGAGCAGTCCATGTACCAGAAACACCTGAATTCCACTAGTGTCATGTCATGATTCAGGATTTTAAATTCTGGAAATTGTTGATGGTTTTTGAATTCAGCTGTCCATTCTTCTTGGCTGTGTATATATGGCTTCATTTAAGCATGCCCTTCTCCACATCCCTCTATTAGATGCCAGTCTACTATTGAGAGGCGTGAGCTTTCAGTTGCTGTTCCATTGCACAACAGAAGCCATCGGCCCACTGCCTGTTCAGCTGCCTTCTAAGAAAAGGGTACTGTACCTTTTCCAGATTGTGAAGGCGACTTCAGGGATGGTGCCATATTGTCCTGGCCTCAGAAGATGCCTTTTGATAAAGCCATAACCACACTTGTTTTGGCAGGAATCAGTAGTCCTTTGTTTCGTGTTCTGTCTGTCCATTTTTTCTGTTGATTTGAGGATACTTTGTTGTCCAGTGGCTAACTTTTGCCACAATGAAAATTAACTCCATATGCAGTTTCTTCAATGCCCATATTTTCTCTGAAGTAGATTGGTACTGCCAGGAGCCGACATGTCTCAAAAAAGAAAAATTTCTAAGTTATTAAAACATTTTAAGCCGGGCGGTGGTGGCGCACGCCTTTAATCCCAGCACTCGGGAGGCAGAGCCAGGCGGATCTCTGTGAGTTCGAGGCCAGCCTGGTCTACCAAGTGAGTTCCAGGAAAGGTGCAAAGCTACACAGAGAAACCCTGTCTCGAAAAACCAAAAAAAAAAAAAAAAAAAAAAAAAAAAAAAAAAAAAAACATTTTAAATGCCATATTCGTTAGATCTCTGAAGGGTTTGAAGATGACCTGTCTAAAATATATCTGCTCAATTTTTAAAACATATCTAATATGACTACAATTTCTATTGTAATGTCTAACTACTAACTTTCATTTCTTTATATCCTAATAGTTGGTAATAATGTAAAGTATTTAAAACTAGTAATTGTCTTTTTCTTTTCTTTCTTTTTTTTTTTTTTTTTAAACAAGAACCTTAAATCTAATCTCCTTTGCTTAGCCTTTTTCCTAACCCTTGACAACTTGTAACCAACCCCCCTAAACAATTGAAAATTATCCCAGACCCAAAACCCATTAAAAGAACCAAAAAACCACCCGCCCCACACCACTTCTTTGGCAATGTGGGTGTCATATTCTTAAAATTGCTTCCTGCTGGGTATGGGTGAAGTTATCTTTATCCTGAAAGAAAAATTTAGGTTAATTGTCAAATTCTAGGAAAGGTAACTATATCCTTCATTATTATCCAGTCTGTGTATAAAGCCAAAGTTCAGGGTTTATCTCAAGTCCTTATTCAAGTAGTCTCTGAGACTGGATCATCTCAGCTAGTCATCTCAAAATTGTTCTGAGCACCTTGTAGTTCAAAGCTGATCTGTAGATGATGTTTGTCAGCTTAGTGATATTATTATTGTCCACGTGGAATTGTTGTTGTTGTTGTTGTTGTGGGGCCCCATCTTCTTTCCGGAGACTTCAGTTGATGTTAGGCCTGGCCGTGATTTCCTGCAGAAAACTGATAAGAGACTCGAACACAAAGACATATATATGCAGCTAACTGAAGCCTTTTTTCTAGAATTAGTTAGTACTCTATATGACCATTCATATCTTAACAAAGTTTAAAATGTATATATATATTAATCTTGTAAATTTTGATATAAAATTTATACTTTAAGAAAAGTTTAAAGAATCAGAATAGAATCAAAGAGTTGAGATTAGTAATAGAATAGTCCCTTAATTAATTTGGCTTTTGTCCTGTCCCATAGCAGAAAATGGCTCTTTTATTCTGTCATGATACAGGGAGTTTGTATTTTCATTTTAACAACATGCTTGAGTTTAAAGAAGGAGAGAGCCATTCTCCAACTCCAAAGTCAGCTTTAAATTTTAATTGAACTGGGACTATTAGAAAACCAATAGTGTTAAATCTTTAGAGAAAAGCAGAAACAAACATTTAAGAAGACATAAAATTTTTTAGATAATATATACCCATATGCCATATACTCCAATATACTCTGTTTCCTGGGATAGATGATTTGTCCCTTTTCTTCAGTTGTCTCATTTGTCTTGTGTCCTTCAGATTCCTTAACCTTCATTCTCCTAAAAGACAAAAACAAAAACCTTCCCCCAAGACTAATTTTGGGGATGTTCCTTTTTGGCAAGTTATTATCTGATTAAATGAAAAGACATGTGTTACAGGTACAAGTTAGTTTAAATTGGATGTTCATGCTGGTTGATGAACTATCACCTCCTCTAATTAAGAGGTTTCTCTTGTTCAAATCGAACCTTTATCAATTTTGATGGTACCCACAGCTTATCTTCTCCTATAGAAACAAAAGCAAAACCTCGTCCCCAACGTAATACATACCCTGGTTTCCATTCTGAGGTCAGCACATCCTTAAAGTATATAGGCTGATTTAATTCTGTAGTTTTTTCTATTACCCAATGTCTCTCTGCAGCTGTTGTTCCTTTCTCATTGGCATTCAGAAAATTCAAAGTTAATAGAGCATTATGCAGTCTATTTCTGGGGGTTTTTGTTACTCCTTTCTGTTTATTTAGCATATCCTTTAGAGTTCTGTTTGACCTTTCTATAACTGCTTGACCTGTAGGATTATGTGGTATACCTGTAATATGCTTTATATTGTAATAAGCAAAAAACTGTTTCATTTTAACAGAGACATATGATGGAGCATTGTCAGTTTTGATTTGTGCAGGTATACCCATAATGGCCATAACTTCTAGCAAATGAGTGATTACAGAATCAGCTTTTTCAGAACTCAAAGCAGTTGCCCATTGAAATCCTGAATAAGTATCAATAGTGTGGTGTACATATTTCAGTTTTCCAAATTCTGCAAAGTGAAACACGTCCATCTGCCAGATTTCATTCCTCTGAGTACCCTTTGGGTTACATCCTGCTGGTAATGGTGTTTGATTATAGAAGGAACAAGTAGGACATTTCTTTACTATTTCTTTGGCTTGTTGCCAGGTTATGGGAAAATCCTTTTTTAAACCTTTACTATTGACATGATGTTTTTTATGAAATTCTGAGGCCTCCAGCACATTTCCTATCAATAATTTATCAATCTCATCATTGCCTTGTGCTAGAGGGCCTGGCAGACCAGTATGAGATCGGATGTGAGTTATATATAAAGGATGACTCCTTTTCCTGATTGTATCTTGTAATTGAATAAATAGTGAAGTTAATTCTGAAGCATCAGGGATAAATTCTGCAGTCTCAATATGTAATACCACTCTTTCAGCATACTGAGAGTCAGTTACTATGTTGAGAGGTTCTGAAAAATCCATTAATACCAACAGAATAGCATACAATTCTGATTTTTGCACTGAATTATAAGGACTTTGTACCACTTTACTTAAATTTTCTGATTTGTAACCTGCCTTTCCTTGTTTGTTGGCATCTGTATAAAATGTACGAACTCCAGATATGGGTTTTTGCCGTACAATTCGAGGCAAGATCCAATCAGCTCTCTTTATAAAATCAATTCTGTTGCTTTTGGGATATTTGCTGTTAATTTCTCCCAAAAAATTACTGCAAGCTCTTTGCCAAGGTTCGCTTTCTGTCCATAATTTTTCAATGTCCTCCTTAGTTAAAGGTACGACAATTTCTGCTGGGTCTATTCCTGCTAATTGACGAAGTCTCAATTTTCCTTTCCAAATCAAGTCAGAGATTTTTTCCCCATAAGTTTTTAATTTTTTATTTGGTTTATTTGGTAAAAATATCCATTCCAATATAATATCTTCCCTCTGCATTAATATTCCAGTAGGGGAATGCCTAGAAGGTAAAATAACCAAAATGCAATCCAGCTTTGGATCAATACGATCCACGTGCCCTTCATGTACTTTCTTTTCTACCAAGGCCAATTCTTTCTCAGCTTCAGGTGATAATTCTCTTGGACTATTTAAGTCCTTGTCACCTTCTAAGGTTTTGAACAAATTAGTCAGTTCATCATTTTTTACCCCAACAATAGTTCGTAGATGAGAAATATCTCCAAATAATCTTTGAAAGTCATTAAGAGTCTGTAGTCTATCTCTTCGAATTTGCACCTTTTGGGGTCTAATTTTTTGTAGCTCTATTTTATATCCTAAATAATTAATAGAATCTCCTCTTTGTATTTTTTCAGGAGCAATTTGTAATCCCCAGCAAGGCAAAATTTTCTTTACTTCTTCAAACATTCTTTCTAAAGTATCTGCATTTGAGTCAGCTAGTAAAATATCATCCATATAATGATAAATTATAGATTTAGGAAATTTTTTACGTATCACTTCCAATGGCTGTTGTACAAAATATTGGCACAGAGTTGGGCTATTTAACATTCCCTGTGGGAGGACCCTCCATTGAAATCTTTTAACCGGTTGAGAATTATTATAAGTAGGCACTGTGAAAGCAAATCTTTCTTTGTCTTTTTCTTGTAAGGGTATTGAAAAGAAACAGTCTTTTAAATCAATAACTATGAGAGGCCATCCTTTTGGTAACAGAGTAGGCAAAGGAATTCCAGATTGTAGAGAGCCCATCGGCTGAATTACTTTGTTAATTGCTCTAAGGTCTGTTACCATTCTCCATTTACCAGATTTCTTTTTAATAACAAATACAGGAGAATTCCAAGGGCTGGTTGACTGTTCAATATGCTGAGCATTTAGCTGTTCTTCTACCAGCTCTTCTAAAGCCTGGAGTTTCTCTGTTGTTAAAGGCCATTGCTGAACCCATACAGGCTTGTCTGTTAACCATTTTAAAGGTAGAGCTGTTGGTATTTTTGGAAGATTATCAGTTGTTGTGCCCTGTTCCTGTATAATATGGATGGCTGGTGACCACTCAAAATAATGCCTTCTAATATTTCTCTCAGAAACATGTGCTAGTTTATGATTTGTTTCTGAGATTGGAGGGATTTTAATCTGAGTATTCCATTGTTGCAACAAGTCTCGACCCCACAGGTTCATAGCTATGTTAGCGACATATGGTTTTAATTTTCCTCTCTGTCCTTCTGGACCTATACATTCCAGCCATCTTGCACTCTGTTTCACTCCAGATAATGTCCCAATTCCTAACAGTTGAACGTTTACCTCCTGAAGAGGCCAAGCTGGATGCCAAAATTCTGGTGCAATTATGGTAATGTCCGCACCTGTGTCTACCAGACCAGACAACAAAACACCATTTATTTTTATCGTCAATTTTGGTCTCTGTTCATTAATAGAAGTTTGCCAAAAAATTTTCTTTATGTTTTCTCCTGAATTTTCTATTCTCTCTTTTTCATCATCCTGACCAGCCTGATTTATTCCAATAGTCATTTGGTTATTTAATCGCTCAGAGCAGGGATTTCCTCTACAGCTGCAGGAAAGGTTTGAACTGGTTTTGCTATGGGGGCCTGCATGAGGCCCCTCCGGGAGTTTCCCGAAAACTGAGGCAAAGGATTACCCTGTCTGTCCTTTGTTGATCTACATTCGTTGGTCCAGTGTTTTCCCTTACCACACCTTCTGCATACTCCAGAAGGAAGGGGCATTCTGTTGCCATTGTTCCTTGAAGAAACATTGCTTCTAGGATTGACCTGTTTACAGTCCCTTTTAAAATGTCCTTGCTTTCCACACCCAAAACATCTAACACTCCTCAAACCTTTTGAAATTACTTCTCCTACCCACGTATCATGCTCATCAACCTCAACATTAATTGTTTCTCTAATCCAATCTTCCAAAGGTGCAGATCTTGCCCTTAACGGCCTGATTATTCTTTTGCATGCTGCATTCGCATTCTCAAATGCCAAAGCTTCAATTATTGCCTTACTAGCTTCTGATCCTGAGACCATTCTGTTTACTGCTGAAGCCAGTCTTTCTAAAAAATCTGTGAAAGATTCTTTAGGGCCTTGCATAACCTTTGTGAATGACTCATGTTTTTTTCCTGGTTCATCAACTCTGTCCCATGCATTCAAGGCTGCCATTCGACATAAAATTACGGTTTGAACATCATATAAACATTGTGTTTGTATTGAAGCATATTGGCCTTCTCCAATAAGCTGATCCTGACAAACTTGTATTCCTTTATCCCTCCATTGTGTTTCTACGTTTCTAGCTTCCTCCTTAAACCAAGTCAGAAATTGAATTCTCTGGCTGGGTTCCAGAACAGCTTGTGCAAGGTCCCGCCAGTCCTGTGGTATAATCCTATTATATGTTGACCAAGAGTTTAACATTTGCTTTACATATGGGGAATGCATGCCATAAGATACTATTGCCTCCTTAAACCTTTTAAAATCCATCAGTTCAATTGGAGCCCAGATATTTTGTGTAGCCATTTGATCAGGCATCTGCTGTACGGTTACAGGATAAATTAAGGATGATTGTGTGAAAACAGGCTTTCTTTCTGTAACCTTATGATCCAAACTTGAACCAACTTCACTGTTAAAATTAACAGGTTTTTCTAAAGCTGTTATCCTGGCACTTAAATCGACTATCTTTTTAAATAGTAAAATGAGAATAAGCATGGTGATTAACTGCATAATTCCCATAATACTAATCTTTTCATATAGTTGTTCCATTGTCAGACTGCCTAAAATTTCAAACAAAACCCAATTTTCTTCCAATGTACACAGGAAAACCATTTTTTTAAATGTGGAAAAAATTTGTCTTTTAAATAGTTTCCTTTATGACTTACCAAATCTGCGTAGAACAGTAGAAATCCGAGCGAATTTCAAAACAGCCACCTAGAGTCCTAGGTGTAAATCCAGAGAGAGAGAGAGAGAGAGAGAGAGAGAGAGAGAGAGAGAGAAACAGAGAGACAGAGAGAAAGCAAGAGAGAAAGCAAAAGGGAAAGTGAAAGTGAAAGTGAAAGTGAAAGTGAAGGGGTAGCCGGCTAAAGCTTAAAGCCAGCCACTTGTTCCCTCTGAGCCGAGTCAAGGCTTGGCTTTACAGCCAGGGGCCCTGTTTAGCAGGGCAGGCCTGAGCTGTTTGTAGCACTGGCTTTAAGCAAGCAGCTCACAGTCCGGCCTGAGCCCAAGCAGACCTGGGCTGGGGCTAGGGAGCCGGCTGCTCCGGCTAGGGAGCCGGCCCCAAGCAGTTTTTAATGGATTCTTGTCACGTTGGGCGCCAGATGTAGATGTAACCAATCGTATTATTAAAATAAGAAACACAGAGCCAAGGTAAAAGAGAAAAGCCGAGAGGTCAGAGCTCAGAGATAAAATCTTACCTCCTGCAGTGCTCCTAGCTTCCCCGAGAGAGGGAGGTACTTCCTGTGTCCCTGTTTAAATAATCTTTCTGTTCTGCCTTCTCATTGGTTGTAAACCCAACCACATGACTGCCTCATCACTGCCTGTAAGTACCGCCCTCCAGGTCTTAAAGGCGTATGTCTCCAATACTGGCTGTATCCCTGAACACACAGAAATCTACCTAGCTCTTCTAACCACCACGCTCTTACTATGGCTCTAATAGCTCTGACCCCAGGGCAACTTTATTTATTAACATAAAATTAAAACAACATTTCAGTACAAATAAAATATCACCACACTCAGATATATTCGTTGTACTGATAGCTGTACTGAGGTGTCACTTAAACATTATGAAACCCACTCTTTAAATTCAGTGGTTCAAAGCTTACTCACAGTTGTGAACCATCACCACAATTATTTTTAGACATAATGAGTCTGAGCCCAACCTGGGCTACATGAGATCCTATCTCAAATAAAAAAAATTAAAAAAACATGTACAGAGAACACATTTCTTTTCAAAGGACTTGGATGAAACTGCCCCACAAACCAGGCTGCACGCCTGTTTTCCTCAGGTAAGTTCTGCACGTAATTGAAAGCGAGGGTAATTGAAAGGTGAGGTTTTCAAAGACTGGTGGATTGAAAATAATTAACAGGCCATGTTACAAAGCTACTAAGAGCTTCAAAGTATACCTTTGAGATAATTCTTTGCTCACAAGTCAAGTTTTGTCGTTTCATTTCACCAAATTATAGGTCCAAATTTTGATTTTATTTTTTCTTACTTCCACATCATCCATGGATACACTTTTTTGCAGAACATTACAATTCCTCTTCTAGGTCCAAAAATTTTAGCTACAAGTATCTTTGAGACCATAATTGCCAGGTCTGTGCAGAATGCAAGGAATGCTGTTAGACCATGGCACATCACCAATTTAGTGAGCATGACCTGTGGCTAAAAATGTCACTTGTGATGAGAGGCCAGACAGGATTGTCATGCTCTACATCTGGTATGCATCTTGCTTGCAAATGTCTTTTTCTCTGAAGAATGTGGTCAAGCCAGCAGTAGACTAAGACAGCCTCTAAAGTATTTAAGAAGAAAGCAGAAATGCACATCACAGTTCACAGTGAGCGGGGGCAAAGACAACAAGCAACTGCAGAAAAGAGATCATTTCCAGCCAGGGGAGAAAAACTTATCTCAGTAGCCCACTTACTGGCTTCTATTCAACTACTACTGCCTTTAGGGAAGTGATTCTCCACCTACAGGTCTCGACCCATTTGAGAGTCAAATGACCCTTTCACAGGGGCCGCATATCAGATATCCTGTGTAACAGATATTCACATTACAATTCATAACAGTAGGAAGATTACAGTTATGAAGTAGCAATGAGATAATTTTACAGTTGGGGGTCACCACAACACGAGGACCTATATTAAAGGGCAGCAGCACTGGGAAGGTTGAGAACCACTGTGCTAAGGAAACAGAAGTTCCTAGGTTCAATCTATGAGTAAACATATTCTGCTTATTTGTTTTTTTTACAAATGCAATGTTCCTAAAGCATTCATACATTTCATGTTTTCCACTTAAATTTAGATTTATTTTTTTCTCGCCTGAATATAGAGAATTAAGGGTTTTTTTTCCATTTCATATATTGATCTAAGGCATGTAAGTTATATATTTCCATTTTTGCATTTGTAAACTATTACAGACAATATTACTGTTCTATCACTAAGGCTACTACCTCTATTTGAAATAAATCGTTAGGAGAAAGTGAAAGCAAAAAGGTGGATGGTTACATTTGTGCGTGTTCTCAACATCAACTTTATCACAAGGAAATCTGTCGTATCTATTTTAAAGGCTGGAAACAAAAAAGGTAAATATTTGATAAATTTTTCAAGGGAAAAACATGTTTGAAGGCTGCCTGTGACCAGCACGGCATGGAGCCTTCCAAGCAGGGAAAGAAACAGAGAAAGAATGTGAGGAACTCCGGAGCTCAAGAATGCTGCGATGATGCACTCCATGTCTGCAGGGCAAGTAAGAACACAGTTCCAGACAGAGAAAGCATCCATTCCCTGGGAATGACAATACAGGAGCGGCGCAGGCGCAAGAGCAACTTCTGTGAGTGACCAACAGGTCTCTGGACACTCTGGAACTCTGGACTTCCTGGTGCCCTGTGTGATCGCCCTGAGAAGCCTGCAGAGGAAACCCGGTGGGCCAGTACTCACAGACTTGGCATGACTAGTAGAGTCCAAACTAGCAAGACCCGCTCAGCCATGCTCTCCAGGGAACTCTGTCATTGATAACATCTTTATTTTCTCTGCTGGTTTTCTAACTTGGGTTGTCAGTGTGAAAGTTTCCAGAAAGCAGATCCATCTTCAACCTAAAACCTGAAAGTCTGATTGACGGATTGGAACTTCAATGGCTGTGGGATGCAGAAATGTTGCAGGTTCAGAGCCTAATTACAATTTATCTTGGGCTGTCTTTAGCCTTCTAAATAGACATTCCTTGCCCTCTGTGCTGACTGTGACTCACAGATAAAAACTTTGTTTAATGTATTAACTTAACCCAAGGTCTAGGAGTCTTCAGGTAGCATTTGAGGCCTGCAGCTGAGATTCCTCTGCTTGCTTGTAAGTGCCTACTTCAAATTTCCACCAATGTATTTGAAAAGCACCTCGACTTAGGACTTTCTTTATTCTGTTACTATAAAAATTTCGTGAAAGTGCATCTACATTGGAACATAGATGAGAGGTAAATTAAGCCTAATTCCTGGGCCATGGTTATACAATTTTAACAGTAGAATAAACTATCTCTTACCCTCTTTGAGGTGAGAGTTGTGTTTTTGTGTTGATAGCAGATTGACCTTTGGTGGTGGTGGTGGTGGTGGTGGTGGTGGTGGTGGTAGTGGTGGTGGTATCTTTCAGGTTTACCAGGAGTCTCAAATTGTCTTGTCCACCTCAGGGAACTTTGTTTGTTCCTAGAGTCTAGTTCCTTTATAACAAGATGAACAAGCAGTACACCACCAAACACGATGGGATTTAAGATCTAAAGGCATCATTTTTTTTTTCTCTATGTGTGACTTTAAGAAATTTTTTTCTTAATCTCTGGAGACATTTGGAAAACAGAACTTGACTTCAAAGTAGATTATTTGTTTATTTATATTTTAGGTCATGTAGCAACTTAAAAGATCATGGCTTTAAAGTCTGATTTATAGGCAACCAATGTGCAGCAAGCACTATCATTAGCTCCAAAGATCCCATTCTTAAGAATACGATCTACTACAGTGAATTTAGTTTAGTTTAATTGTGTCTTGTTTTCTGAGGCAAAGTCTCCTGTAACTCAGGTTACTTCAAACTTGATACCTAGCTGAGAATGACCTTGAACTCCCAATCCTCATGCTTTTGTCTTCCAGCTGCTGGGATCCACAGACATGAACCACCATGCCCACTGAACACCAGCTGTCTTTATAAATAGAGTCAAAGAAAAGGGGCCTCATAATAACAAAACAAAAATACTATTTACAAGGACCTTAATGCTTTCAATTTCTATCCTTTTTTTCTATTTCATGACCCTATTCCAATCAATTTTCCTCTCATATTGCCTGTTCTTTGCCTATCTGTAAACAAAATGCCCTAGACATTAAATACTACATAAACATAGGATGGAACAGATGGTGTGCTGAATAGCCTCCCTCTGAAACCCAGGGCCTGAGATGGTTTTAACAGACTGTATGTTTTTATAGGATCGATGCTATGGTACATGTGACTGCTGTTCAGAAGCTTGATCCACACTGAGGCTAATGCTACCAACCACTGTAAGATACCTTGGCCACGTCCATAAAAAACTGCTACACTTCTGTGTGAACCTGCTTGTAATTCAACACTCGTCTCTCCGGGTTCAGGGTTCACTCTGCTTGTTTTATTTCCAACAGTCCATTGATAAAATTAATTAATTCAGGACATGTTCTCGTGAACCTTAGATGTGTCTAAAGACAGCCGCTATAAGAACGTCAATGGAGAATCTCATAACAATAGATGTTTAACATAAAGGTGTTAACTATGTTAAATATAAATATGAGAACATACCCAAGAGGAACAAGGACAAAATGAAACTATGAACTTGAAACGGGACTCTGAATGGGGTCAAGAAGTGATTTACATGTGACACAAAATTTCCCAAACTTTTCAGCCTTTGTATTCTATCTCTCAACACACCCAAAGTTTCTCTTGTTTGTCTTTCTCTGTCTACACATATGTAAATTTTCTCTTACCTAGCTATTTGCCTGTCATACTAAGGTTTTCCAAAGCTATTTTTCAATGCAAAAACAATTCGATAAAATATTTGTAATTTGAGTCACTGTATTCACTCAGAAGTACATATGAACGTCTTCACTATTGACAATGATTTAGGGAGATAAAAGAGAAAGACAAAAGACCACAGAGAATCATGGAGGCTTGGAATCCTCTTGGAATAGGACTGTTAAACTGGAAATTTCTGAGGAGAAAGACCAAATCCATGATTGTCAAATTAAAGCAAACTTTACTTAATACTGGCCAGGAAGATGGACACTGGCCAGGTTCATACTTGGGATTCCTAGAGACTGGCTGCTGAATTAGGTTAGTCAGGTGCTCATAAAGGCAAACCCCACAAGGCTATGGTACTTCCTACCTTTGTCCAATTGGGCACAAGAATACATCCTGACGTACTTCCTGCCTATGTACCTCCTACCTACCTGTGATGAAGCTCATCCTGTGCAGGTGGGGAACCAAACTTGTTTACTGAAGGGAAAACACATGACTTTTTATAGTACATGAACAACTACCCCTAGCATTCCAGGAAGTTATCTGTCCTTGGGCAAGGGCGGCTTACAGGTTAGCTTTGGCCCTTACAGTACCAAAGCAAAGAAGAGAAGCTTTCCAGCCAGTTTCCCCACCCCTTATCAACACTGCCTGTCTTCCTACCTCTGATGAGACAGTCCTGATTTGACCGAAGAATCACAACATGGTTCTAATTAGATTCCACATCAGTGTTCATATGGCCAAGACAGGGACAGTCCACAGTATCAACAGACAGAAGAAACCACAAATTTACTACATTTTGTAAATGTGCTGCTCTTTGGTAGATACATTTTAGGCAAACAAACATGAATACCAAATAGATAAAACCAAACCTACTACCCCCAAATAAAGATTTGTTAGTTCAATGATTTGAATATGTTCCAGAAACCTCAATTTCTTTCTCAAAATAAAACAAACAAGAAACCTCACAGATTTCCTTTGGTTATTTGGTTAATTTGGTTTGGGGCTTTTTGTTTTGCTTTGTTTTCTAAATTTAGTGGTGCTGCGTTTGCTCAATTTAAAGCAGAGAATTTAGGGCTTATATCCCTAAAGATTAAGAAAGTGTAACCCAAAATGTAGATGCATTATACCACAAGTTCCTGAAATCATGTGTTCCTTTCTGGCTTTGTTGGGTGGAAAAGACATGAAATGCACACTGGATCTTGGAAATAGCCACAGCTCATCTGTTCTTGTCAGAGCAGTTAGGGCACATCTCCCACCTTCAGAAGTTCACAAAAGAAGGCTTTTAGAGAAAAACCTAATGTTGTTAGTAATATAATCCAAACAAAAGCTTTAACCCAGAAAGTCTTAAAACCATCTATTTTACCAAGCACCTTATGTGTCTTACCTGCTTAGTAAAAACATCATTTATTATCAGAATAAGAATGTAAAACTAAATAACATCACTGCTAGGCTGTTCTGTGAGCCGCTGTAGGATGAGCCCAGAACAGTTAAGGTCTTGTGATAGGCTGTAAAAAGAACAACAAAAATAACTTGGCATTATTTAACCAAGAGTTTGGCCCTTTCTTTTCTTCTGAGGCACACAGATTTGAGGAGGCTAAATGAAGCTAAACCCATTCTTGAGGTTATGAAGAGTAAGCATAATGGGGTACGTACTTGGTGACTTGGTGGCTTTTCTTCCAATCTAAAAGTGTTTGAATCATATGATAACATGATGTGAGCCACACCAGGGAGGGACCTCTTGTGAAGGCAAGAGCTAAGTTCTGCTCAGCTTTGTGTCCTTGGCATGGAATTTTAAATTTTAATTTATTTGTTTTTTGGTTTTTTTTTTTTAAGACACAGTTTCTTCATATAGTCCTGGCCATCCTGGAACTCTCTCTGTAGACCAGGCTGGCCTTAAACTCAGAGATTTGCCTTCCTCTGCCTCCCAAATGCTGGGATTAAAAGGCATGCACCACTACTGTCAGGCTTATTTTGATTTTTTTTATTAACACATAATAATTGCACACATTTATAGGATGTAGTGGGATGTTCCAATGCATACATGCAATGCCTGCTAATGAAATCAGGGGTAGAGGTGGGGGAAATGAGCCTCTCTTTTCCTGTCATTCAAGCTTTGAGACTTAAGGTCTTCCCTTCTAGTACTTCATACAGTGTATAGTAAGATTAGAAGGATGATGAAAACCCTACTGTGCTGAGACACTCTGTCTTAAGTTTCTATTGCTGTGAAAAGATACCATGACCACAGCAACTCTTACAAGGAAAAACATTTCATTGTGGTGGTGGCTTACAGTTTCAGAGGTTTAGTTCATTATCATCATGGCAGGGAGCATGGTGGTGTGCATACAGATATGGTGCTGGCTACATCTTGATAAGAAGGCAACAGGAAATGGACTGTGACACTAGGCAGTATCTTGAGCATAGTAGGAATCAAAACCCACCCCCACAGTGACACACTTCCTCCAACAAGGCCACACCCACTCCAACAAAGCCATATCTCCTAATAGTGCCACTCCCTTTGGGGGCCATTTTCTTTCAAACCACCATACACTCTAAAATTTGATGTGCCTCTCTAACCACAGTTCGGTATTTACCCTGGTTAGAATGGCTACAATTTAAAAATCACAAAAAGACAGGCACCGGAGAGAATGTGGAGAAATGGACCCCTTTCATACTGTTGGTGAGAACAGTATAGGGATGGGGTTCTAAAAAATTAAAACTAAATGTGATCCTGCTATCCTGCCTGAATATATGTGAAAGAAGTTGAAGTCATCATGGTGATGAACTATCTCTGCTCCCATGCTTACTGCTGCATTTCTCACAATAGCCAAGACAGGAAGTCAACACATGTGCCTGTCAGCAGATGATGGATAAAGAAAATGGGCTGTGGCAGCAATTAACCATGCAGCTCACACATGATTGAGCTGGTATGATAATGAGTATTCAGAGACGGGTAATGCCTGGGGGCCACTCACCAACCTAAGACAGAGCACCTGTGTGGCCTGAGCAGGCATCTCCATGACGGGTAAGGTGACCTTCTGACATCCCACGCAACCCAAGTCAGAAGCTTATTTTTTAATAAAAGGGGGACCTTCAGGGCCCTGGCCCCTGTTTTGGGTAACTGTTGCCTTGCTTGTGGACCTTGACCTTGATATCCTCCCAATGCTAATTCCCTGTCAGGTTCCACCCTCCTGAATGCTTAAGGGAAGTTCCTTGTCTGTGTATCCTGAATAATGGGCATTAACAGCTTGGATGCAAGATTGTAAAACATCAGTAGCAAACTTCTGCCCTCCGGGTTCCTCCCATTGTGCTGTAAGCCTGTATTTAACCTCCTACCCACTTCAAGAAATGACATTCGACATTTAAACTATATATATATATATATTTGAATGAATACTGTGAATGTAATCTATGAATACCACAAATGTGATTAATATCATGAGTGTAAGTAATGAATATCATGAGTGTAATTTAAAAAATAAAAATAAAAAAAATAAAAAAAAATCAATTTTTAATAAAAAAAGAAAGAAAGAAAATGGGCCATATATGCACAGTGGAATACTATTTTGCCCAAAATAATGAAGTAGTGTCACTTATGCCAAAATGAATGAAACTGAGGGGTATTGTAAGTAAAATCAACTGAACACAAAAAGATGAGTTGGGTTCTTAGTAGCATAACATTTTATCTAATGTTCAATGAATATAGATTGTGAGAATGAATAAAAATGAATGAAAACTAAATAGAATATGCATTATTTATTCCTACTATAGCAACTTTTTGTTCTTTAAGAATTTGATATGGGTTGAAGAGTTGGATGTCGTGGCACCTACCTTTAATCCCAGTTCTCAGGAGTCAGAGGCAGATGGACCTCTGTGAGTTCCGGCCAGCCTGACCTACATAGTGGGTTCGAGGAAAGCCAGAATTACATAGTGAGACCCTATCTCAAAAAACAAAAACAAAAAAAGGAGGGAAGGAGAGAGAGAGAGAGAGAGAGAGAGAGAGAGAGAGAGAGAGAGAGAGAGAATTTGATCTGAAAAAAGAATGGATTTTAAGTTTCTCAACACATTTTCCTAATGAAATGAGATCCAGCAATAGTGGGATGAAGGGAAGGAAACAATCAGCTCTTGGAAATCACCCACTACGACCCTCATATCAGAGCTTCCAGAGAACCCAGCTCAAGGGGGCCCATCTCAAGCCCCCGTGGGAGGATGTACCCAGAGTCCTGGTGTTCAGCCTCCCCCAACTCATGCTTCTTGAAGAAACACAGGAAGAACCCATAGCATAAGACTTCTTTCAGAGTTTTAGTGAAGTCCTTTAAGGATTGTTAGACCCCATGGCATTCTCCAACTATTTATGCCAGGATCTCCTCACCAAGCAATACCACCCCATGGCATCTCTTTTCCACAGAACACAGATCTTCCTCTCTCTAAGTCAACACAAAACTATTTCTCAAAAGCAGTGTTTGTTCCGCTCAAACTGATAACTAAGATAAACTTGAGTCCTTTCCTATTCTGGTAGCCTTACATCGGCCTCACCTTTAGAATCACGCCCATTACCTGGTTGTTCCTTATTGTAGAGGCCTGTATCAGCTTTCAGTGTGTGAATGTCAAAGAGCATATCATAACTCTTTTCTGTGCTTCTTCATTAATCCTTACAGGGCACTGTTCCCATCATCAACAGCTAGTCATCCTAGTCTAAGTGTGAAGAGATTCTTATCTATTCTGTAAATCTTTAGGCAAAGACACCCGGATCAAGAGTAGCTGGCAGGTGCGGGGAGAAAATCTTTTAGGTAATGTGGCCACAAATCAGGAAATCATACCTCCTTTTTATGGTGCCACAGAAACACAGATGGAGAAATGCGTCTAAGAACTTCCAAATCTCAACACTTACAGACAAGAACATTCCATAACCTTCACTCAGTAATGCCTTGAATCTGTTTTCTCAGTTGCATAGTCTGCATTTGCTGCAGTTATCTGATTATCTCCGAGGTCTCTGCTATTGCCAAAACCTGTGCCTTGAATTTTCCTTTTGCTACAGGTTTCATGGACTCAGCCACCATCTTTGATCTTTTTCTTGATCTCAGGCTCCATTGCATCCATTACATCCAAAGATAAACTTCTGTGTTCTTTTCACTTAAAATGTTGACAAGAGAAATTTTTGCAAAGAGTTTGAGAGGATGACATCACATGCAACAAGGAAAACAGAGCTTATGAAGAGAACAAGCACTTTATGCCTGTGACTCACCCCTGGCACACTCCTGACGGAGTCATCGTCCCTGACTCATCACATTGTAGAGTAGTGCCTCCCCCTAACTGCTGAACGCATCAAGTCTGTGGGTATCCCCGAGCAAAGGTCTTCACCTTTCTCAGCCTTCATTTCCTCCCCTGTGAGTTGACATTATTACAGTCCTAGGTCGCACATGGTCACTATGAAAAATAAATAAATTTTATTTATTTTTAAAATAAAAAAATAAATTAAATGTATAAGCAATTACAGTAGTGCTTGATAAATATTAACAAACATTAGCAATTATTATTGATTTTCCTTGAAATCATCATCTCTCTTTCCATCCAAAAGGAAATCCTGCATCCGTGTCTCATGTTGGTGCCTCAAAGCATTCCAGATTTTACAGTATCTTCTATATGGGGGTCACTTCACTACTCAGACTCACCTATGCATTTCCCCTATATTGCTGATACTTTTTCATTAAAGAAATTAGATAATAAATTACTGCCCATCCTTTCTGTGAAAGAGTTTATGTCCACCTGAAAGCCAGGAAGGTAAGACTTTCCCCACACAGTGATGGTACTGGTGGTGGTCGATGAAGCAATTTCTGGCTTTGGTTGTGACAGCTTCCACGGCGGTGGCCTTCCTTACTGAGGAGACCATGTACATGCTTGGTGCAAATGGAGTGTGGAGGGGTTTGCACAGAGAAGTGAAAATTCTCCGGGTTTTAGTACTTACTTTTCTGGTTGAAAGGGGGGTCAAAGCAGTTGCGATGTGTGCCACATCTCCATGGAAGTCAAACTGATTCAGTTCCAGAAAAGCGGAGTCAGCTCGGCTCTTCCAATTCTGTATTGCCTTGCTGGGTGAAGGGAATTTCACACTCTCTTTTAAGATGTAGAAAACAAGGACAAAGCAGCCTGTCTTTATGAAAACCATGAATCTGTTCATCCAGCAAGCACTATAAACTATCTACGCTGCTCTAGGCATTGTTTTAGGCTCTGAGATTATAACAATAGCACAATGACATGATACTTATGCTTTTGGCAAAGCAGCTAAATAACTTGTTCACCATCTGTTTCCAGGTTCCGTTTGTATAGTGAATATGGAATAAAATCTCAGTCCCAGAATCTTCCACATAACACATCTCTGGCCCTTTTTTCTTCCCTGTCTTCTTTAACTTCTTACTCTGTCTCTCCTTTCCTCCCTCCCTCTTCGCTCCCTCCCTCCCTCCCTCCCTCATTCCTCCCATCTTCTCTTCTTGGCTTTTCTTTTCCACTGCCACTGTCCATTTCTCTGCATCTTTACTTTTTTTTTTTTTACTGACACAACACTTATAAATTGCTTTCATTCCACCAGTTATAAATGAAAAAGGGCTAGAGTATGCATAACTGAGCTACAAGTTCTGCCGAGGTGGGGTTTAGGTGGGAGGAAAGTGGACCGTTCTTACCATATCATAGCAATGCGGGTATTTAGTCAGTGTTGCTGGGTGACAGCTTATGAAGTATATAGATACCTTTCACCTTCCTTCTTCCTTTCAAAGAGGGTAAAATACAGGGACATTTCTCTTATTAGTCAACAAACACCAGGAGACACGGAATGGGCATTTGATGAATCCCTGGATATTATAGAGAATGAAGACTGATCTGTCAAGGCCCTGCTCATGTAAAATGCCCTACGAGATTAAAATAAACACATCCCAAACCTCCCCTCAGCCACACACAAGAAAGAAAAGCACTCTCTCTACTGTGCCTCCACAACACGAATACAGCCCCCCGGGTGCTGCAAAGGTGCACAATTCCTGCAGGCACACCCATGCACACATCACACTAGTGCCCATACACTGCCACACTCCCAAAGCTGTCTCTTCCCACTCAAATCGCTGCTTGCTGAGTCTCAAATGGTCTCCATGTAACTGTTTCAGCTTTTCCACTCCTTCTGTGGAGAATGGCTTAAAACTCGTCATGCCAGCTGAAAAAGAGTGCCCTTCTATACACACACACACACACACACACACACACAATATGTATATAGATATATGTATGTATTCTTCTTGGAAACTGAACACGCATGCTTCATTTTCGTACACGATCTCATTTATGCATCCTAGGCTAGACTCATATTCAAAAGCCTCTTCTCCCAGCTTTCTGAGTGATGAGAGTACAGGCAACCATCACCAAACCCAGTTCTGACTATATTATTGTTTGAACTATTCACTTAATCAGGTTTTCAAAATAAAAGTCCCCATATATTTATGGCTAGATCAGCACGATAGCTGCACTATTAATAAGCATCAGAAAGATGTTATTTTCCTTTATAAAGAATGCACATTGTCCCAACAGTGCCAACCATTTGAGCTCAACCATAAAACTCAGGAGATCCTGGTGCAGTATAAACATGCACCATCACACATGCCTGTCCCTCCTAGACACAGCCCTGCTCTCCATTGTCACCCTGTGGTAACCTTGTACTTGATTTTATTACTAGTTTTAATTTGAACTCAAATGATGATAAAGATCTCATAAGAAGACACATAAGTAAACATAGGACACATCCCAACAACGTAATGGCATTGGCAGAGGAGAGGAACACAGCAGCTGCTCACTGGGTATGTCTACCCCAGAGTTTTTGAATGAGAACAAACTGTAGATGCACAGCCTTGCTGGGAGTGTGTGCTCCTTTAACAAAGCAAAGAAACGCATAGTGTGGTCAATAAGTAAACTGTGTAGCTAGATTATTTGGGACATGGGGGTGAAACATGATCTGAATCTGGCTGTATCTGTAACGTAAGTAAATCTTCTACCCAGGCTTCAAGTACTCAGGGGAGGGGGAGGCAAGCCATTTTATCTTAATGGCTGGCACCAGGATTCTTAGAAACGAAATTGTATCTGTTTAGGAAATGCTTTCATAAACATCTCAGATGGGGGGACTGAAGATCTGTAGCCAACCAGGAGTGAAAGCGAATTTAGATGTGGGGGGGGGGTGGATAGGGAGAGAGAAAGGGGGGGCAAAGGAAAGAGAACAGCCAGTGAACAGTTAAGATGAAGCTAAGAGAAGCATGAGGGCTAATGGTTGCCCCATGCCGGGCAGTGTTCCAAGTGTTGTTCATCCTTCCTCTCACTTGCCCTCACAACCACCCCGTGACCATTTGGTGTCATTTACAGAAACTAGAGCACACTGTGCAGAAACAGCCGAAGCACTTTCGGCATCAGAAATATCTAATAGTTCATTTTGATGTTAACTTGACTTATCTGTGATAGAAATCTCTCCGTTTTCCTAAAGCGTCTGTCCTGTTTTCCACGTGCAAACAAACGTCAGTTGTGAGTAATTTGTGTATGGATAGAAAATTACAGGAAAGGGAGAAGGTTGATGCAGCACAATGTACATAAATTCTTGGGGGGCTGAAAACATCCCTTAAATAGTTCCACAGTGATGAGACTAGACCCTCAGGGGATGAGATATTAGTCACATGGAAACTTACACAAATCTGAAGAAGGAAAAAAAAAAGGTGATACAATGGTGCTTGTTGCCTGTGTTGGGGTGAGGGATGGAACCAGAAGCCTCATGCTTGCTAGGCAAGTTGTAGGCAAGTGTTCTACCACTGAGCTGCATTTCATCTCCAGACCTAACGTTTGACTCCAGCAAGCAAGGCAGTCCCAATAATACCTAGTGGAGTCAACATTGTAAATCATGCCTCAAATAACTGTCTATTCCAACATCCTGTTAAGAAGAGCCAATAATCTCTTTTCAAATGAAGGGCAAGCTCTCCCCGCCACCCCACTTCTGCTGGGGAGGGGGAGCTTTGCTAGGATGGTTGAGTGAAAACCTGGAGAAGGGGAAGGTTCAGAGAGGAGAGTCCCAGACACAGTGGCATGCCAGGCCTGAGATGGGTGGTTGTGTGGCAGGTTGGAGGAGTGGTAAGGAGACCCTGTGGCCTGGGGGAAATGGAAGGAGTGGAGAGGTCACAGAGGTGACCTGAAGATCCTCATGACCTAAGTCACAGGATTCATTAAGAATAACGGCTACTTACAGCATGTGTGAGTGTGTGTGTGAGTGTGTGTGTGTGTTACTTTGAGTTGTTCATATTAAAAGGAGCCTATAAAACTTTAAAATAATGTTTGGTATGGTGTGGGGTGTGGTGGTATATGTTCCCCAAAATGTTGTGCACCCTAATAAACTTATCTGGGGTCAGAGATCAGAACAGCCACTAGATAGACATAGAGGCCAGAAAATGGTGGCGCACACGCCATTCATCCTAGCATTCCAGAGGCAGAGATCGCCTGGATCTCTGTGAGTTCAAAGCCACACTGGAAACAGCCAGGCATGGTGACTCATGGCTTTAATCCCAGCAAGTGAGCCTTTAATCCCAGGAAGTGATGGCAGAAAGCAGAAAGGTATATAACACGTGAAAACCAGAAACTAGGCTGGTTAAGCTTTTAGGCTTTTAGCAGCAGTTCAGCTGAGACCCATCTGGATGAGGATTCAGAAGCATCCAGTCTGAGGAAACAGGACCAGCTGAGGAATTGGCGAGGTGAGGAAGCTGTGGTTTGTTCTGCTTCTCTGATCTTCCAGCATTCACCCCAATACCTGGCTTCAGGTTTGTTTTTATTGATAAGATCTAACAGTTCCTGCCACAGTGGGGAAGCAGGCCTGTCCAGTTCTACTGGGAGAAGGAGAAGCGGACTGCCTGCAGAACAAGGCCACAGAAGGGCAGAGCTCTTCCAATCATACCCCAGAAGTCGGTGTATGTAAATGTTCCCCAATGAAGAATCAGATATTGGTACATGCTATAGAAGTATAAACTGTTAAAATGATTGGGAGTAGGCAAAAGGAGAGGAAAATGGCATGGGGAAATGTTCATGATATATTAAAAAAATGTGAAGTTATTAAACAGAGCAGTAGCCTGATGAAAGTGCATTTACCTACCATGCACAAGGCCTTGGATCTCATTCTTATTATCTCCATAAAATGCACACACAAACACACACACATGCACACACACGCACACACCACGTACACATGCACAAACACAATTATTATCTAACAGGAGTTATTCCATGATGTTATGAAAGTATATCATCATAACTACAGAGCTAGATGACAGAGGATGTTAGGATAGATACATAGTTGTGGATAAAAACATAGATATACTTATAGAAACACATAGTTCTAGGATACAAGTTAAATATATACTTGTGGACAGATATAAATTTTAATAATTTAATGTAGAGTGTTCCATATAGTATGCTTTTACATAGATATTAAAGTAAATCTATAGATATTAAAACATCTAACAAAAACTTTCTGAGGAATGAAATTCAGAGTGATTTTAAGATTTGTGATCTTTGATTATCTATAAATTTCCTGGATTAACATGGATTTTCTTTAGTAAATACATACATGTTTTTTAGGGAGAAATATTACTAAAAACATTTAAATTATGTGCACTTTAAAAGATTAAAATAGATCAACCAATTGCCAGACTTTATCATATCTGGTATCACATCATCATTCTGAAATAAATATTATATTTTATGTTAATACTTCTCAAGTCCCAATATTTATTTTTCAAAAGATTTTTATTTTTAACACATGTGTATCTATCTGTGAGTATGTGCATATGCATGTGGATGCCTACAGAGGCCAGAAGAAGACATTGGATCTCCTGGAGCTTGAGTTACAAATGATCATGAGCCATGTGATGTGAGTGCTGGGAATTGAACTCAGGTCCTCTGGAAGAGCAACAAGTACCCTTGACCACTGAGCCTCTCTCCAGGTTCCATCAAATCCTGGTTTTTAATTGTAGTGTTTTGCCCTTTTGGGCTTTGTTGCAGGCAGAGCTGTCTTTCCCAGGCCGTATGGGTTTGTGATTATGGCCTCAGCCTCACAATTACTTGGTGACAACTGAACCATTAGCTATTGGTTTCTTAGGTGCTCTTGAGGTATAGTTGACTTTTCACAATTTTAGGATGCTAAACCACCCATTAGTTGAAACATGATTTAAAAGTCATTTAAAGCATTTTTTTTTTTTTGTGGAACAGCTCATATTTGCAAAGTGAAGAAGTATCGCTTTCTTTTTCTTTCTTTCTTTCTTTCTTTCTTTCTTTCTTTCTTTCTTTCTTTTTTCTTTTCTTTTTCTTTCTTTTTTTGTTTTTGTTTTGGTTTTGGTTTTTCAAAACTGGGTTTCTCTGTGTAGTTTTGGTGCCTGTCCTGGATCTTGCTCTGTAGACCAGCCTGGCCTCGAACTCACAGAGATTCACCTGCCTCGGATTAAAGGCCTGTGCCACCACCGCCCAGCAAAGTATCGCATTCTATGTAAGACTTTCCTTATGGCATATGGATTGTGTATGAAACATTTCTAATTGACTTATCTATTCTATTTTTTTTCTAGTCTAAGTCATTTAAATGATTTTTCTGTGTTAACTTACCAGTTCAAGTAGCACTGACTAGGAGCTCCAGGAACAGGAAATGGGTTTTGGCTCCAGGAAAAGGAAATGTGTTTTGGCGTCCAGTTCCTTCTTACTTTTCAAAACATCGGGGTTATCTTCTCAGTCTAATCAGAAAGAAGGGAATGTGGTCACCTCCACAAGAGAGTATCACCTTTGAGTGGATCCTTTCTAATACAATACCCAGTCTCTGCGCCAACTTCCATGAAAAATACTTCCTTTTCAGCCTGAGAAGTTTGGGATTCTGCTGGGTATGCGGCAGAAGACCTGCCCTGGAGCAGCGCTTGAAAACTACAGAAGGAGCCTTGAGTCCATGTTTGTGCTCTCCTGGGAGCTGCAGTTGAGAACACAGCACTTGCTGCAGAAATGACCTACGGTGAAAGCTTTCAACTACAGGGCTCGTGAGAGATTTCCCCTTGGTCTTTAAGTTTCTTGGCTTTCATTTGTGGTCTAGAAAAAAAATATGACTTCCCCCCCCCCCCTCTTTCTTACTTTTTAAAGAAGTTGGCCTCCTTATGACAGTAATTAAATGATATTTACTTTATCTTGAATGAGCTTTAAAAAAAAAAAAAAAAAGGCTAGGGTAAAGATATCACTCAGAGCCTTGTGTATGCTCCCCGGACCTAATATCATATTCCCGAAAGATTTCAGTGTGTGTGTGTGTGTGTGTGTGTGTGTGTGTGTGTGTGAGAGAGAGAGAGAGAGAGAGAGAGAGAGAGAGAGAGAGAGAGAGAGAGAGAGAGAGAGAGAGAGAGAGAGAGAGAGAGTCTGGTGTACCCCTCCAGAGTTGCTCCTTGTCTTATATCTTGTTCAAGGTATGGTCTCTTGGCTGATTAATGGTCCATATGCCAAATGAGCAGGCTGTGAGCTTCAGGGATTCTCCTGGCTCCGTCACTGCTCTAGAAGCACTGGGCACACAGATGCTGCTCCTGCTCTGGGGGTTCAAACTCAGGCTTGTGCAGCAAGAGCTTTATCTGTGGAGCCATCTCCCCGTCCCTGGACTAACGTGTTTCCATTCAAACTAATGAGCTCCAACGATCGCCCGCTTCTCATCCACTCGCGGGAAATGTGACTACTTGTAACAGCTCACAGGCTCAGTGTCAAATGCCTGTTTCCTCCATTTCAGAATCACAGTTCACGAATTCCTACCTACAGTGCAAACACAGTCACTGTAATACAAAGCACTGCTAAATAGATAAACAAGCTATAATTCAGCTGAGGCTATTTATTAATATACAAGCTAGCATTTATTTGTTTCCCCAGTCAGATGACTTTTGAGAGCTCTTTAAAACGTATCCACTTGGCCGGGCGTTGGTGGCGCACGCCTTTAATCCCAGCACTCGGGAGGCAGAGCCAGGCGGATCTCTGTGAGTTCGAGGCCAGCCTGGGCTACCAAGTGAGCTCCAGGAAAGGCGCAAAGCTACACAGAGAAACCCTGTCTCGAAAAACCAAAAAAAAAAAAAAAAAAAAAAAAAAAAAAAAAAAAAACGTATCCACTTACAGTAATAAAAGAGGGATTTATTGTGTTTCCTGTTTCTGCTAAAGTTTTGTAATGCCTGCCTACAGGTCAGTGGTTCTCAACACGTGGGTCGTGACCCCTTTGGCAAACCTCTATCACCAAAAATGTTTACATTACTATTTACAACAGTACCAAAATTACAGTTATGAATGATTGCTTTGGCTCAATTTAGCTAATATAGAGGAGTTGGAAATAGACTTTTTGTTGTTGTTGTTCAGCATGAGCTTGGTTTTGATTTATCTATGTTTCACATTACATTCTGTGTTCTGGGTGTTTGGAAATCTCTGGTCTGTGTTTCTAAATTAGAGATTCTCAACCTGTGGATCACAACTCCTTTGGGGGTCATTAATCAGACATCCTGCATATCAGATATTTACGTTATGAGTCACAGCAGTAGCAAAATTACAGTCATGAAGCAATGAAATCATTTTTTGGCTGGGGGTCAGCACAGCATGAGGAACTGTATTAAAGGGTCGCCGCATTGAGAACCACTGCTGTAGTGTTTCTTTTCAAAATAAGACTTGAAATTATTTCGTTGCTGCTTTATAACTGTAATTTTACTACCGTTAGGAATCACAATGTGAATGTATGATATGCAGGATATCTGATATGTGACCCGCCAAGGGGTCATGACCCACAGGTTGAGAATGCCTGCCCTCGTTTCCCTCCTCCCAGAACACCGGTGAGTATACTCACTCACACAGCCGGTGTGTGGAGGGTGGAGTGGGGGAGGGGAAAGGGTTCAGTCTAGACCGTGTCCAGGTTTTCTCATCACACTTTCGAGTTTTCCCGGTTCTGCCATCTCATTTCACCTTCCCTTCAGTCACTCGCTTCTAATGGAAGAAATGGTGTAGCTCTTTCAGGAGCAGAGCCAGCTGCATGTGACACCCAGGCAGCATGGGTCTCCAGGCAACCAGAGACACCGTGGACCTTTGTTTTGGCTTCATTGCAGACAGGACTGGACATTTAGGATTCAATCTTCTCCCACTTCTCCACAGGGTTTCCTTCAGCTTTCAGGAAAGATTTCAGAGAAGGGGAGCAGGGGGATCTGAAGAAAAAGCAGAAGGTTTTTAGAAATATTTACACGTTTGCTGACTCCTGCCCTTCTTAACTGGGAGTTCCTAACGGAGAAAACCATCATAAAATGCTTTAACACTGAAGGAACTCTTTCAGGAACACACCATGCTGCAAACATTCATTAAGCAGATATTCTATACAGGTTATGCTAATTCAATAATTCTCTATTTCCTTTGGGGAAACAACCTAATGAGCAACATGAACTATTAAAATCTATTTTTTAAAAAAGGATCTGTTTACCCCAGGAAAAGCACACACGTATTTAAACATAACAATGTGATGGTTGGTCTTATCAACCTGACTGGATTTAGAACCACCTGACAGACATACCTCCAACTATCTGCCTGGTATTTCCAGAGATGTTGAACTGAGGAGAGAAAACCACCCTGAATGTGGCCAGCACCACCCCCTAGGCTGGAGTTTGAGACTGAATATAAAGATAAAGACAAAGTGAGCAGAGCAGAGCATCTATCTCTCTTCTTGGTTGTCAACTCAACTACATCAGGAATTAGCTAAAGCTGCTAGGCACACCTGTGAGGGATTTTTAATTTTTAATACCTCATTTGAGGCCAGAAGACCCACCTGAAAATCCATATCACTTGTGGTCAGAAGACCCACCTTTGATTTGGGCCACGTCGTCTCGTGGCAGCCTATATAAAGGACAGGGAAGAAAGAAGCACTCACTCTTTGCCTGTTTGCTCTCACCTTGTTAGCAAGTCCATTCCTTCTCTGACATTAGAGCCTACTTCTTTGGAATTTTGGCATATACTGAAGATCAGCTGAGACATCCAGCCTTGTGGACTGAGCAGCCACTGGATTCTTTGACTTACCATGTGGAGACAGTCATTGTTGGAATAGTAGGGCCATAACTGCAATCCTATGTATGCGCATGTATGTGCACACACACACACACACACTATATATATATATATATATATATATATATATATATATATATATATATAAAATCTCAGTTCCATTTCTGTAGAGAACCCTGACTAATATCTAATATGGCTCCTGCATCTGGGCACAATGTTACCAGCTACCTTGCACTCTGGTCACCGTGCCTTCCTGACCATGATATTGTGCCCTCGAACTGTACACCTGAATAAACCTTTTGTTCCTTACATTGCTTTTGCATTTCATCACCGCCACAAAAAAAGGGAGTGGTACAAGAACCTGTGCCATGACCCTTAAATGGAGCCCCAGGTCCCCATGACCTGAGCACAGGTTTAGAGTCTGGTTTCCCTTCCGGGGTGAGTATCAGTGGTCTGAGAATCGTATCACACTCCTGGCCTTTGAGTGAGAAAGGAGCATAGTCTTAAGTCGTCCAGGCAGACACGGGGCTCTGTGTCAGTGCAGGTACCACAGTGCACTAACAGCAACATCCTGCACATCCATTTGTGCTGCTCCTGAGAGATGTGAAAATGCAGTGCTTAAGAAGAAGCCCTGATGCTGGGCTGGGCGCCAGCGGTTCTGACAGATGGTTGTTTATGCTCTTCTCTGGAGCCAGTTCTCCTGTGGAATGCAGGGGCAGATAGCATAGGTAGTCTCTGGTCATAAATTCTGTGAAGACGTTAGCCATTCAGAAGCATGGCTGTGCCTCTATAGCTAAGATTGGGAACTTACCAATCACCAGCTGTATTAAGAGTAAGAAATGGGGGGTTTACTGAAACTGGTTTCCCATAGGGATGTAATTATAATGAATGGAAGGCAATTAGCATAATGTGAAACTGTGAGCAGCAATGACTTAATAGCATTTGCCGCTCTCCCAGATGATCTCAAGTTTCTGACACTCATATCAGGTGGCTCACAATGATCTGTAACTCCAGCTCCAGGAGATGTGACAATCTAGCCTCTGAGGAAACATATACTCATGCACACATACCCACAAGCAGACACATAGTAAGTCCTTAAGAAAAAAGATAAAACTGCAGAAGCTATAGGAATGACACTATCGTGTGACACTGTTCCTGGGGAGACATAAACACCTGCTCCCCCAGAAATAGAACCAGTGACTGGTCAAAGGAGGGATGCTGTGAATATATGTTGTTCCCATTGGCTAATAACTAAGCTGCTTTGGCCTATGGCAAGGCCGCCCAAAGAGCAGCAAGATGCCAACAGACCAGTTAAGTCACGGAACACGTGGCAAAACATAGATGAATAGAAATGGGTTAATGTAAGATGAAAGAGCTAGCTAGTGAGAAGCCTGCCATAGGCCATACAGTTTGTAAATAATATTAAGCCTCTGAATGACTATTTTATAAGTGGCTGTGGGACCCCTGGGGCCAGGCAGAACCAGAGAAACCTTCCAGCTACAGAGGGATCACACCAAAGTACAACTTCGTGAACCAACAAGTTGTATTGGGGTTACTTATAGGAATATGAGTGAAGGGTTACTTAGAGTAGCAGAAATGACTCAAAGACAGCTGCATCATCAAAGTCCATCTCAGCATGAATGACAGCTCACAAAAGCTTAGAACCTGGAGCATACTGCAGTCTGCAGGTAGCTCAACAGGTTGGAGAGTGTCTTTTCATCTCTTCCAGGCAGCTTAGTTGGTCTGAGAATCTTATTCATAGTTTTCCTGCTCTGAGGTGTCACTCAGCTGTCTTTACTGCTTAAATGGGCTTGGGCAGGGAGGGGCCTTGTATATCTGGTTAGTTTCAGGGACTTCCTGGAGCCTTTTTGTTGTCTACTTCCTGGCTTAAAAAAATTCTTTATAGGATGAAATTTTTATTCCCTTTAGAACTTCCTGAGCCTTAACCAGCTTCTCTCCAAAACAGAATGCTTATTTAAAACTTCTGTACTGCTAAAGAAATTGTGTGAGCCAGGCAAGGTCATGCCCACATGTAATATAAACACATTGGAAGAGAAAACAGCAGAATCAGGTGTTCAAGGCTAGCTTGGGGTACAAAGTGAGACCCTGCCAGAAATAAAAGAAAATATAACAAAATAAGTAAAAAAAAAATTGTCACACAATTTGCTAATATATATTTAAAATTCTTACTATAGAAATGCCCCCTCCCATATTCTGATGTCTTTGAACACTTGGCCTCTTGTTGGTAACACTTAATGGTTATGGAACCATTAAGAGGTCTAGTCTTGCTGGAGGCATACATCTTTAATTCTAGAACCTAGGAGATGGAGATAGGGTGGTCAGAAGTTCAAAAGGGGTCAAGTTGGAGTTATCTACAAAGGTAGCTCAATGGGTAAAAGCCATTGCTGTGTAAGAGTGAGAACCTGAGTTCAAATCTTGAGAACCCACATTAAGCTGGGAGGGTCTAGAATCCTATTACTCCTACAGAAAGATGGGCAGTGAATACAGAAGAACCTCAGGAAGATCAAAGGCCAGCTAGCCCTGTGTACACTGAAGCAAAATGACAAAAGACACTGTCTCAGACAAGAGGGAGAATGAGAATCACACCCAAGGTTGTCCTCTGACCTCTACACACATGAACATACATGCAGAGACAGACAGGCAGACAGAGACAGGGAACTAGAAACAGAAGTTGATTGATTTAGAAAGGAAGGAAACAACTAGAATGCAGAATGTTCAACAACAGAGCACTAATAAAATTTTAAACTATCTCAAGACAATGCTATTTTTTGGTTCTACTAAACAGAATAACGCAAATCTATAGGTTCTGAACTGGAAATAGGTCCAAGACAAAATAAACAAAGAAAGCTACTCAGAGAGGACATTTTTATTAACATATATATATGTATATATATAAATACTTACAAACACACATATACATATTTACAAATATATACACAAGGAAATTCCTGGATAAATACACAATAAAAATAATGCTGATGACTATTGAAGAATATTTGTTAAAGATTCACTTAGTTGCTTACTTCTTAGTTCATGTGTATGTGTGTATATACTATATACGTGAAGCTGCCTACAGAGGCAAGAAGAGGAGATCATATCTCCTGGATCTGGAGTTACAGGTTGTTGTGAAATGCCTGGCATGGGTACTGGGATTAAACCCAGGTCTTCTGCAAGAGCAGCAAGTGCTCTTAACCACTGAGTCATCTCTCTGGCCCCTGAAGAATATTTCTTAGTGCCTTTTTTATTGTAATGAAATACACACAATATAAACCTTCCCTCTCCAACCATTTATAAGCACATATTCTGCAAGTACCTAACATTGCTGTGTGGTCCCCACCACGACCCATTTTCAGAATTTGCTCATCTTCCTCAAGGAGAGTTACTCTGCAGGCGCTTGGCCTGTTCCACATGTACCTTCCGTCTCTGTGAACTGACTCCTCTCAATACCATCTTAGAGAGGAGGAGTCCCAGCATCTGCCCTTTGTAGTTGCCTTGTTTCACTTAGTACATCTTGACCCTTTATCCATGTTGCTGCACGTGTCAATTTCCCCCTTTTTACTGCTGAATAAAATTTTATTGTGAACCACATTTGTTCCTTCATTTATCACGTGTTGATGGACATAGGTTTACTGATTTTTTTTCCTGTATGCTTTTTTAGTTAAATGAGCAATCATTTTATTTTTATATGTCTTTCTTTCCTATTCATTTATTTCTTGGTTTTTCGAGACAGGGCTTCTCTGTGTAACAGCTCTGGCTATCCTGGAGTCTGCTTTTGTAGACCAGGCTGGCTTTGAATTCACAGAGCTCCACCTGCCTCTGCCTCTTGAGTGTTGGGATTAAAGGCATATGCCTCCACCTCCTGGCCTGTGGTCAATCATTTTTAAAACCAAATTTTCCCTGAGAATAAGTTTAGGATGCAAAGTGGCAAAAACGCAAACAATTTGAACAGAGAGTTTTTTTGTGCTCTGATTTCTTGTTTGTGTTTTGAGACAGAGTCTTACTCTGGAGCCCAGACTGGCCAGGAATTTAGTGTAAGTCCACACTGGCCTTAAACTCAGGGCAATCCTCTTGCCCCGTCCTTCTAGTGCCAGAACTACAGGCATGAACCAACATGTCTAGATTGTTTGTCATTTTGAACTTGGTTTATGATTCAGAACGGAGCTAGATGTTTAACATGAGCTGAGTTTCAGCATGAGCTGTTGTGTATGCCTAAGAAAGACCTTAGCTACAGTTCATTGCCATCAACAGACTTATAGTAAGGCCAAATTTCCTCCTGGTCAAAACCCACAAATTCTGATTCATTTGGTATTCACACACATGGAACCCTGTCTGCTACAACAAGAGGAATGAGGATTCAATGAAGGCCAAAATACAATGGGCGATGGTAGAGTGATTTCTTAGTTGATTTAGGGTAGCTGTAACAAATCGTTAGGTTGGCTCATTTATCTGCCATGAGCATCTGTGACAGTGGAGAATGACCATGAAGAAAACCACTTGCAGAAGAATGGGGAGGTGCCAAGTGCACATCCCAATAAACCTTTCTTGTGATGAGCATGAATTCATTATGTCGTGTGTGTGAGCAAGAATTCAAGACTTTAAGAGAAGCATGGATCCCTCTTAAAGGTCGTAACACCATTAAACTGGGGCCAGGCCTCACCCTGTGTGGGAAGGAGGCATAGTTAAATTCTCAAGAATTCAACTGCTGGGCTCTGGCATCAAGGAGAAATAGTTTCCTGCAAAGATTGATTACTTAACCAGTTTGTTCAACTACCCGTGTCACATAAAATGCATTGGAAGCCAAAGCAGCAGTGAGTACAAGTTAAAACTATCTTTTTTTTTTTTTTTTTTTTTTTTTGGTTTTTCGAGACAGGGTTTCTCTGTGTAGCTTTGTGCCTTTCCTGGAACTCACTTGGTAGCCCAGGCTGGCCTCGAACTCACAGAGATCCGCCTGGCTCTGCCTCCCGAGTGCTGGGATTAAAGGCATGCACCACCACCGCCTGGCAAATTAAAACTATCTTAATAAGCTCTAGGCTATATTGGGATCCAAGCAAATCCAATCGGGGCCAACCCTTGCCACCCACCCCCATCCACAGCTGAGTACCATGGAAGTTCTGCCCCTGTCACAGAGCTTGAGCAGCTGTCCTGCCCTTGTCATGGTGATTGGCACAGGTGCCCTGTTAAGAGCAGCAGCCCCCAGAGCCAGAAATGGCGACAGAATTTCTGTATCCAGGTGAATCCAAAGTATTTTGGAAGAAATGTTTTTCAGAGCCTTGGAGGTCTGAGGGACATGTAGGGAAATGGTCACTCCAGTTTGGACATTTGGAGTCCTCGTGGTTCTCTTTCCATCTAGTAGCCTTGTCACTAACCTTCTCAGCTGGACCACATCCACACACACCTACATTTGCCACACTGCAGGGGTGTAACTCACACAAAGGGTCTACTGAAGTGGAGTGTAGATTCCCGGGCATTAAAATGTGTAAGTGAGCTTACTTTACTAATATGTGCGTTTATCTGTTTAAAACCAAAAACAAGCAGTACAATTTTGTTAAATAAAGAGGAATTTCATGAAATATTAACCAGTGTGTGCACATGCTACAAACCTAGATCTGGACATTGGGCCACAAGAAGCATAAAAAGTCCAGGGAGGGTGCCACTGTTACCCCAGAGAACACTAAACAACACAGCTTGCCAGTTCCTATCAGCCAATGGGTTCCACTGTGCTGGCACCCAAGTTCTCTACAGTCCTGAGGCATGGGATGAGCCCACCAGCTCCCTAGCCAACAGGGATGACTCCTAGAGCCCTTACCTTCTTGCATCTGACTCAAACATGGAGTAGTTCATGGCATCTGACTGTATGTACCTTGCAAAGAATCCAACAGAGCTCAGGAAATGGATCTTTAGGTTGTCAGACTTTCTCCGTGCCCTGTGCAGTACAGAATCAAGTACATGGGAAAGGGTTCAACCCATTATGATTTCACTAACCCACAGAGCTAATGCATACTCTGTAACAACTGACCATATGAAAATAACAAAGCCCTAACTCCCAAACTATGAACATACAAACCAATACTCAGTCACTTGAAGTCATCATCATGATTCGGAGCTGGCAGAGTTACCAATTAGTTTGCAACGCACCTCTACTCTTCCTTGTCCCAGTTAATTGAAAGATTATGCTGAAAAGCACCTGTTTTTATTGGTGGGGGGAGCTTATTGATAGAAATTATTAAAAAAAAAAAAAACAGGGGCTGGAGAGATGGCTCAGAGGTTAAGAGCACTGACTGTTCTTCCAGAGGACCTGAGTTCAATTCCCAGCAACCACATGGTGGCTCATGACCATCTGTAATGAGATCTGGTGCCCTCTTCTGGCCTGCAGTCATGCATGCTGTATACCTAATAAATAAATAAATCTTAAAAAAAAAAAAAAAAACAGAAAAAAATGCCAGGAGAAAGTGCCTCAGTGAATCTGACATGGCTCTATGTTTCCATGAGATCAGTAGAGAGCAGGCACTGCACTGATCCCCACTCTGATGGGCCCCCTGAGAACAGCTGTCACGTCATTCATGTATTGTCACAATAGACACTTCATGTCTTTGAGTTCTTTCAGTTGAGCAGGAAATGCAAACAATTCAGCAAACAGACTTAGCCCTTAAAAGCTGGTGGCCAACTGAGTAGGTATGATATCAATTACATCATGGAGAAAAAAAAAGCAGAAGTTCAAAAGGCTTCAGTCCTACCTCTCAGCACATGATGGGCTGGAAAAGAAAATACAGACGTGTTTTAAATATCTTTGGATGTTAGTTTAAATAAAAAAAAGAATAGAGTTTTGAAGTGAGAAAAATATGCCTGGAGGGCAACATGCTGCCCATCAGGCATTAATAAATTGGCTTCAACAAATACTTTCTTATCCAATGATAAAATCCAGCTACTATAAACAGCCACCACAGTTCTGTTTCTGCGAGTGCCAAAAGATTTCTTAAAACCTTTCAGTTAAAAAGCCAGCAGGGATCAAAGAGTTTCCACCGTGAGCTTCCTCGTGTCCTTGAAAGACCGGTGCATCTTTTAGCACCTTATAATTTTGAGGTACAAAGTTACACCTTCAAGATAGGCACTTTTCTCAGCAAAAAATGAGAAAACATAAAAATGGAAAAGCGCATCCAACAAGCTCAGCCATGCTCTATAGGGAAATATGCCCCTTTCCTGCTTGAATAATCCACAATTGCAAATGCTTTGCTCTTAGCAATAAGGATTCAATTGGAATGCTAGATCACAATTGACAAAATGACCTACTACTATTTGGTCACTGGGATAAGCATGTGCTTCAACATTTGTAGCATTCTGCTTACTCTATTAGACATTTCTTAACAAAATTAAAATATGTGCACTGGGGTTGGGGATTTAGCTCAGTGGTAGAGCGCTTGCCTAGCAAGCACAAGGCCCTGGGTTCAGTCCTCAGCTCTGGGGAAAAAAAATATGTGCACTAGCAGGATACAGTAACTGCTTTTCAAAGAGGGAAGGAGAGGGAAGGGGGACAGTGAAGTTGGATTTTTAGGTAAGTGCAACTTGTTCTGTTTGCCAGTGAGAGATAGTATGTTAGTTTTCAAAGGCATCCACCAATGCACTGGCCGTGATGAATAATACTGAGACTTTCACTTGAGTCCCTGCTGAGTTTTGACAGGTCATGCTGAACAATCATTCTCTGTTTTACTGTCTGCCTCTTGCAAATATGAGAAGTGTTAAGATTTGTGTTACGGGCCAAGTGAAATGTATAATCTGTCCTCTTCACTAATCTGTAATTTCTGTGACATCAGGGAACATGCCTGGTTCTTACAGATATGGTTCTTCATATGAAACACAATATACATGGATTAATTCATTCAACAAATAGTTACTGCAGACATTTTCTGCACAGAGCCCTTTGCTTGCAAGACAAGTCTAGTCAAATTAACTCAGGTGGGGGCTGAAGAGATGGCTCAGTGGTTGAGAGCACTGACTGCTCTTCCAGAGGACCCTGGTTCAATTCCCAGCACTCACATGGCAGCTCACAACTGTCTGTAACCCCAATTCTAAGCCTTCTGACACCCTCACACAGACATACATCCAAGTGAAACACCAATGAACATAAAAATAAAAATAAAAACAAAAAAACCCCCTACTTTACAAAAAATTAACTCAGGTGAAAAAACAATTTGACTGTTTTCCCTTCCTCAGCCTCTCATGCCTCTTTTTAGGCATATGGTGGTTTGAACGAGAATATCCCTCATAGGGCATTCATGTATTCAAACACTTGGTCTTTAGTTGGTGGCACTGTTTGAGGAGGTTTAGGAGGTGTGACCTTGTTGGAGGAAGTGTGTCACTGGAGGCAGGCTTTCAGAGTTTAAAGACTGTGCCTTTTCCAGTCTGCTCTCTTTGCTTTGTGCTTGCTCTTCAGGATGTGGGCTGTTTGCTGCTCTAACCACCATGCCTCCTGCCTGCCTGCTGCTGCCATGCTGTGCCCACCGTCATGGACTCTGACCCTCTGGAACCATAAGCCCAAATAAACTCTTCCTTGAGTTGGCTTGGTCATGGTGTTTTATCACAGTGACAGAAAACCAATACAATGCATTTGCTCTATTTTTCTTTCCTGGTCAATTTTCTGGTAGTCTTTGCTCTCATAACCTTAAGACTTGTACAATTAATCTCCCAATTTCAGCCCAACCCTTACTCCATGAGACTTTTAAGGTTTCCCTCCAAGTATAATCTCCTCTAAATGAAACTGTCAGTACAACATGTAACCACAGACAAATCTAGTCAGTTGTGCTTTTCCTTAGTTAGGATGGCTTTGTATATCATTGGCCTCTATATTTAACACATAATGTTGGAACCCATGTTTTCCTAGTGGCTTTGCCCAGGAGGTCTGCATAAAGAGGATGATTGGATCATGGACCTGTGTACAGGTGTCTGAGATGGTCTGCACTCGGCTGTGCTGGGGAGAGGTCTTTTGCTCTACCCCTTGACATTCCTTTAAATGCCCTAGGGCAGAGACAGTCTGGCCTGATAGATTAGGAACCAAGCCCTCTTGAGGTTATCCTGTATTTTCTCTTTTTCTCTCCCCTCTATCCTTCTAATTAATATTTCCTGCTGCTTCTACTCAAGAGTACTCTGGGGAAATGTGAGAGTGAGGGATGGCCCCCCACAGCAGAGTAGGTGTTTTTTTATTTTAAAAAAACTACATTGAGTAAAATGATGCTTAGATATGGATTACTATTTCTAGGTTTTACAGTTTACATGTGACAGGGAAGGAAAGCAGAAGGTAAAGTCGCCGGAGTTTTGAGCTCTGAACAGATCAATCTAACTGCTGCTGTGATGCAAACATTTAAAGCTGGAAACTGATATTTAACTTTGCTCTTAATATACATGGAAACTTAACAAATCATTCATTAAAAGATAAGTCAGTTTAAAGAGCTGAGGATGTCGCTCAGCAGTAAAGTCCTTGCCTTCCATGTGCAGGTCATGAGTTCAGTCTCCAAGACTGCAAAAAAAAAAAGTGGGGGGGGAGACACAGTAACAATTATTGTATATAACAAAAGTCAATCACAATTGTTTAGATATCAAGTAAAGAGGCTCTACTATAGAATTACTCAGAAAACGGTTGCCCACTATAAGCATACTGGAAGCCATTCCACATTTAAGTTTTATTTGTTTGTTTGTTTGTTTTGAGATAAGGTATCATGTTGTGGTAGTTTGAATGTAATTGGCCCCTGTAATCTCATAGGGAGTGGCACTACCAGAAGGTGTGGCTTTGTGGAAGTGGTGTGGCCTTGCTGGAGGAAGTGTGTCACTGTGGGGCGGGCTTTGAGGTTTCCTATGCTCAGGATACTGCCCAGTGTCTCAGTCAATTTCCTGTTGCCTGCAAGATGTAGGACTCTCAACTTCTGCTCCAGCACCACATCTGCCTGCATGGCCACCATGCTCCCTGCTATGATGATAATAGACTGAGCCTCTGAAACTGTTAATGAGCCCCCTCAGTTAAATGATTTTCTCATAAGAGTTGCCAGGGTCATAATGTCTCTTCACAGCAATAAAAACCTGAAGGCACGTATATTCCAGGCTAGCCTCAGACTTGCTACAAAGCAGAGGATTGTAGCTAGAGTTTTCCTGCCTTGCCCATAGTCAGGACAAGTCAACCGCCAGTCCCACAGCTGCTCAGACCCAACCAAGTAAACACAGAGGCTTATATTGCTTACAAACTGTACGGCCATGGCAGGTTTCTTGCTAACTGTTCTTATATCTTAAATTAATCCATTTCCATAAATCTATACCTTGCCACGTGGCTTGTGGCTTACTGGCGTCTTCACATGCTTCTTGTCATGGCGGTGGCTGGCAGTGTCTCTCTGCCTCAACCTTCCGCTTCCCAGAATTCTCCTCTCTCCTTGTCCCACCTACTTCCTGCTTAGCCACTGGCCAATCAGTGTTTTATTTATTGACCAATCAGAGCAATTTGACATACAAACCATCCCACAGCAGAGGATAACCTGCAATCTCCCAAATTCTTGGATTATAGGCGTTGGCACTATGCCTGGTACATGTGGTGCTGGGGGTGGAGCCTGGGGCCTCATTCATACTAGGAAAGAACTCTACCCTCTGAGCCACACCCCAGTCCACTTCTCATATTAAAATTACCACAATAAGCATATTCTCTTCTAAATCCCTTAAGTCGATTTTAATGTCAAGACATGTTGTATCATTAAATTCAAGATTCCAAAATCAAGAAATTAAATTTCCTTGTAGTAAAATCTACGTCCTAAACCCCAAATGTTCTCCAGGGTGAAAAAGGTTAATGGCTGGACAGATGGTACAGAATTTCACAGGTTAAAAATTCCTTTATGATGCTATAGCAAGCAATCAGCTTTTATGTTGTTGTTGTTTTGTAGAGACCTTTTTTTTTTTTTTTTTTGCCTTTCCCCTCTGTTCTCTAAAAAATGGAGTCTGGGAAGGATGGGTAAAGGTGACTGTCCTGGCTAGTTTTATGTCAACTGGACACAAGCTGGAGGCATCTGAAAGGAGGGAACCTCAATTCAGAAAATGCCTTCATAAGATCCAGCCATAGGGCATTTTCTTTTCTTCCTTATTTATTTATTTATATATTTTGGTTTTTTTGAGACAGGGTTTCTCTGTGTAGCTTTGCACCTTTCCTGGAACTCACTTTGTAGTCCAGGCTGGCCTCGAACTCACAGAAATCTGCCTGCCTGCGCCTCCCGAGTGCTGGGATTAAAGGTGTGTGCGGCCTCCACCGCCGCTGCCGCCACCTCCGCCATTGCCACCACCACCACCTGGTGGACATTTTCTTAATTAGTGATTGATAGAGAAGGGCCCAACCCCTTGTGGGTGGGGCCATCTCTGGGCTGGTGGTCCTGAGTTGTATAAGAAAGAAGGCTGAGCAAGCTATGAGGAGCAAGCTAATAAGCAGTACCCTTCCATGGCCTCTGTGTCAGCTCCTGCCTCCAGATACCTGCTCTGCTTGAGTTCCTGTGCTGACTTCCTTCAGTGATGGACTATGATGTGGAAATGTAAGTCCAATAAACCCTTTCCTCCCCTACTTGCTTTGGGTCATGTTGTTTCATCATAACAGTAGAAACCCTAAGTAAGACAATGACTTAAATCTAATCCCTGAGACCGAGATGATAGAAGGAAAGAACCAACTCCCACAGGGAGTCCTGACTTAAATAAATTAAAAATATGAGCTTGTAAAGGGTGATAAAATGAAGGCCATATGTGATGGTTTGAGGTAGGAATCTGTTCTCGCTGGTTGTCAGAGCATTTTCTGTCACCTCTACCTCGGTGCTTGTCCCAGGGCTGCTGGAACTTTCAAGGTCTCCCTTTCACACCTTGTCTTGGAGGCTGGTCTTCTGTGTATACTTAGGAAGGAACCTTTACTTCTCAAGGTATGATAAAATCAGCCTTGAAGCAAAGCGGAACCTCAGGAGCAGGTGCTCCACAGTGTGGCCCGGGCTTTAGAAACTTCTCTCAAAACACTACATTTTCCCCCCCTCAGTTGTGAGAGTCTCTATGGGTCTCAACTGCTTCTTGTTTTGAAGATGGTTCATGGTTCACAGCTGAAGAGAATCTAGTTCAGAGCTGTATTCTCCTTCAGAATGGGGGTGTGACACAGTTCACTTGTCAGCAGCATCTGGACCGGTGACAGAAATAGCAGAGCTGACTCCAGGCTCCAGAGGCCATCAGCTGCCACCTCTAGTCACTTCTGGGTGCTGTGACCTGCAGCAGGCAGGACATTCATTCTCTAAGGCTGTTCTGCTATCTTGAAAGCCTATGAGCCTCTATGCTTCTCCCTGTGTGATCAGCTGCCAAAGAAATGGCCAGTGCAATCTTGAGAAAAGCCGGTGTATTACACTGATGGGATAAAATGTCAAGGCTTACTAATCCCTTGCGCTTGGCGACATCAGATGACCAGGCCAGCCTGAGTGCAGGAGGAATTTCAGCAAAGGGGTAAGATTACAGTTAAGTACCACTAAGCCAAGCACTTTTTACTAAGTAGTGACTTCAGTTAGAGATGAGTCACCAGAATGGAAATATTTATTCATGCACAGTTACTTCAAGGCTTGCTTTACAATTCCTCTTTCCTCTTCAATATTTTGTTTTATATTTCCAAATTAATTTGTTTCTGCAACAAGGAAAATATTTTTTGATATCCCACCAATGCTATTCTGTATCTTTGTCAAAATTCCCAGGCAAGTGAATTATCTTGCTGTACGAAATAGCAGAGACCACTTCTTTCTGTCACCATCAAGATGTCAATATTCCAGGTAATGGAAATCCTCTCATCCGCCGTAACTCATGATGCTCAGCAACCCCACCAGAACCAAGATAAACAGAATCACCTGTTCCCCACATGAAGCCAAACAAAGGGCAACTCTACCAAAGGAGATCTGCAGCATCTGCCTTGCCTAGCCATCAACCTTTTCCACCTTAAGTCATAGTTTCTGAGCTATACAGGGCTGGAGATCTGGCCACACAGAAAGATAAATAAACAGACCCTAACCTCAAGATATTCCCAGAATGACACAACACATGTAAAAACCATATTATGTTTTAGTGTATTCAATTATAAAGGCATTTGCAAGGTTGAAAAGAAACAGTCGTGCATTAAGGAACGAGGTTATTGACACTCAAACTCAATTCTGAGAACATGATCAGGAGTTTACCAGCCAGAATATAAGAAAACATTCCACTGTATGGGTAGAGAACTAAAGCAATAAATCTATGGGAGTCTGTTTAAGAAGTATTAAGGAAATTTATTAAGGTAAATTGAGGAAATACACTCATGAATACAGAATGGAGTAGACAGCTGAAATCGTCCTCCGTTCTGATTGGGAGTGACTCCACCTCACAGGCAGGAGCAGGGAGAAGGGGCATGTGACCCCTCTCTGTAGGTGGAGTTTTCTCCAGTCCTGCCTGGCCCACAGTCAGAACAAATCTCTCTCACCCACCCGTCCCATAGCCATTTAGACCCAACTGAGTAAACACACAGAGACTTTTATTTTACAGTTTACAAACTGTATGGCTGTGGCAGGGTTTTTGTTATCTAGTTTTCATATCTTGAATTAACCTATTTTTATTACTTTATATCTTGTTACGTGCCTCATGGCTTACTAGTATCTTACATGTTGTTTGTCATGGTGGTGGCTGGCAGCCTCTCTGACTCAGCCTTCCACTGAGCATTAAGTACTTAAGTACTATGGATATTGCTCTGTATAAATAAAATGCTGATTGGCCAGTAGCCAGGCAGAAAGGATAGGGTAGGTGGGACAAGGAGGGAAAGAATTCTGGGAGGTGGAAGGCTGAGGCAGAGGAGATGCTGCCGGCTGCTGCCATGAGTACCAACATGTAAGATACTGGTAAGCCATGAGCCATGTGGCAAGGAATAGATTTATAAAAATGAGTTAATTTAAGATATAAAAACTAAATAACTAAAAGCCTGAGCTGTGGTGGTATTGTGTTCCCCAAAATATTGTGTACTCTAATAAATTTATCTGGGGTCAGAGAACAGACAGCCACTAAATACAAAGGCTAGAAAATGGTGGCACTCACACCTTTAATCCTAGCATTCCAGAGATAGAAATCCCTCTGGATCTCTGTGAGTTCAAGGCCACATTGGAAATAGCCAAGCATGGTGACACACACCTTTAATCCCAGAAAGCCAGCCTTTAATCTCAGGGAGTGGTGGTAGAAAGCAGAAAGATATATAAGGCGTGAGGACCAGGAGCAAGAAGCATTTTGGCCTGGTTAAGCTTTCAGGCTTTGAAGCAGCAGTTCAGCTGAGACCCATTCCGGATGAGGACACAGAAGCTTCCAGTCTGAGGAAACAGGACCAGCTGAGGAATTAGCAAGGTGAGATAGCTGTGGCTTGTTCTGTCTCTCTGATCTACCAGCACTGACCCCGATAACTGGCCTCGGGTTTGATTTTATTAATAAGAACTTTTAAGATTCCTGCAACACTGAGCCATTAGGCCAAACCGTTTAAATAATATAAGCGTCTGTATATTTATTTTATAAAAGGACTGTGGGACTTTGGGAGGTTTGACAGGACCCAGAGGGAAGCTCTCCAGCTACACTTCTCTCTCTCCTTTTAAGAAGTCATGTACAAGGGCAGGAAGCACTGCCTCCTTTGGGCCATATAGCCCAACGTCATGGGCAGAGCAAATACCACTACATTTCCCTTTTGTCAAAGTAAAAAGGATCTAAATTTAATACAAGCTATATATAATAGAATGATTATCAAATATTGTCCAGGAAAAACAAAGGGTAATAACATAAACAAAAATGGAACTACAACCAACATGAATAACATCAAACAAGAAAGACATGCTAAATGTCCATAACATAGGTAAATGGCAAATTATCAAGATTACTCCAGCCGGGCGGTGGTGGCGCACGCCTTTAATCCCAGCACTCGGGAGGCAGAGCCAGGTGGATCTCTGTGAGTTCGAGGCCAGCCTGGGCTACCAAGTGAGCTCCAGGAAAGGCGCAAAGCTACGCAGAGAAACCCTGTCTTGAAAAACCAAAAAAAAAAAAAAAAAAGATTACTCCAATAGCTGTCCTATCTTGAAGAGTCTAACTCTAGTACTAATATGTTCTAGCTAAGATATGAAAAAACTGGAACTGGAACTATTTAGTCTTCAACTTTTTTACAGAATTGTGGGGGCTTTGAACTACTTTATATAAGTCTCTTGCTTTGTATCCTGCCTTTCCTGATTTATTTGCATCAGTATAGAATGTAGGGACTCCAGAGATTGGTTTTTGCAGTAGAGTGTGAGGAAGGACCCATTCAGTTCTTTTTATAAATTCTATTCTCTTGCTTTTGGGATAGCAATTGTTAATCTCTCCCAAAAAGTTACTGCAGGTTCTTTGCCAGTATTTGTTATCTTTCCATAAACAGGAAATTTCCTTATTAGTTAAAGTTTCTGTTGGGTCCATTCCTGTTAATTGACTAAGCCTTAATTTTACTTTTGGAATTAAATCAGAGATCTTTTCTATATAAGTCTTTAACTTCTTAATATGTTTACATGGTAGAAATATCCATTTCAATATAATATCTTCCCCCTGCATCAAAATCCCTGTCAGGGAGTATCTCAAGGGGAGTTTGACCAGAATGCAGTTAAGTTCTGGATTCACATGATCTACACATGCCTCTCATATTTCTTTTTTCTACCAGAGTCAATTCCTTCTCAGCTTCAGCTGATAATTCTCTTGGACTATTTAAGTCCTTGTCCCTTTTTAGGGTACTGGCCAAATTTACTAGTCCATCTTTAGATATTCCAATGATGGTCTGTAAGTTGGAAACACTTCTTAACAATTTTTGAAAATCATTAAGAATCTGCAATCGATCTCTTTTGAATTGTAGCTTTTGAGGTCTAATTTTTTTGTAGATCTATTTTATATCCTAAGTAATAATAGAATTTCCTCTTTGTATTTTTTCAGGGGCAATTTGTAATCCCTAGTGAGGCAAAACTTTCTTTACTTCTTCAAACATGTTTTCTAAGGTACATAACTTTGGATCAGCTAATAAGATATCATTCATATAATGGGAGAGTATAGATTGTGGAAATTTTGCCGAAATTATTTCCAACAGTTTTTGCACAAAATATTGGCACAGGGTATGGCTATTTAACATTTCTTGTGAGAGAACCTTCCATTGATATCTCTTGACTGGCTAGGAATTACTATAAGTAGTTACTGTGAAGGCAAATTTTTCTCTATCCTTTCTTGTAGAGGTATGGTAAATAAACAATCTTTTAAGTCAATAACTACAATAGGCCATTCTTTTGGTAACAGAGAAGGCAAGGGTATCCCATTCTGTAAGGAGTCCATAAGCTGAATTACTTTATTTATGGCTCTCAGATCTGTCAGCATTCTCCATTTACCATATTTCTTTTTAATAACAAATACAGGAAAATTCCAAGGACTGGAAGATTCTTCAATGTGTTGAACATTTAACTGCTTCATAACTAGTTGTTCTAAAGCTTGTAGTTTCTCTTGTTTCATAGTCTATTGTCCAACCCAGACAAGTTTATCTGCTAGCCATTTTAAAGGTAGGGCCACTGGTAATTCTGAGAGTTCAATGGCAGTTGTGCTATGTTTATGTACAGCCCGAATGGTTGGTGGCTGTTTTTTATAGTATCTTATCATATTATTCTCAGAAACATGAATTGGCCTATAGTTCACTCCTGAGATTGGAGGAATTTTAATCTGGTGTTCCATTGCTGTAACAGATCTTGGCACCTAAGATTCATTGCTATATTTGCCACATACGGCTCCAACCTTCCTCTTTGTTCTTCTGGCCCTATGTGTTCAACCCATCTCAAACTTTGTTTTACCTGAGAGACAGTTCCAATCCCTAGAAATTGGACATTGTCCTCTTGAAGAGACCAATTCAGATGCTATAATTATGGTGTAATTATAGTCACATCTGCACCTGTGTCCACTACTTCTTCAAGAAAAATGTTATTAATTTGTACCTTAAGCTTTGGTCTTTGTTCATTTATGGAAGTCTGCCAAAATATTCCTTTTATGGTGTTTTTTGGAATTTTTGATCCATCTATCAAAGTTGTTCTGTCATCCAGTGCAATATTGTTCTTCACATTACACACTGGGTTATTTAATTATCCTGGGGAGGAATTTCCTCTACACTGATTGGAAATGTTTGAACCACATTAGATTTGGGGGCCTGCAAGAGGCCCCCCCAAGGCATTTCCTGCTGGTAAAGGGTTGCCTCAGATGTCTCTCATTGATCTGTATTCATTGGTCCAGTGTCGGCCTTTGCCGCATCTTCTGCATAATCCAGAAAGTTGAGGTCTCTTATTTGGGTTATTTCTATAAGAAGCATTGCTTCTAGGAGTACCCTGTGTACAATTTCTTCTTATATGACCTGGTGTACCACCTCCTTCCACCTTTGAAAATTGCCTCTCCTTATCATTACCATAGTTAAGAGACTCAATACCATTTGTATGTTGAATCCATTTCTCCAAAGGTACTGACCTGACCTTCAAAGGTGTAAGTATTCTTTTGCATTCTGTATTAGCATTATCAGTCAAAGATTGACTTAATACTTATCTTAATTGTGGGTCTGATATTGTCTTGTTTACAACCATGGTCAGCCTTTGTAAAAAATCAGTAAATGGTTCTTTTGACTTTGGGAAAACTTTCATATATAGATCAGTTGGTTTCCCTGGTTCTGAATTTTTTTTTCCCCAAGCATTTAAAAGTGCTGTACAGCATAAAGATAATATATGCTCATCCAAGATAGTTTGTTAATTTAAATCAGCAAAACAGCCCTCACCAAGAATTTGATCTTGGGAGGTCTCAAAACCTCTGATTTTACCTTGCTGTTCAAGGGCCTTAGCCTCTTCTCTAAACCAGCTTATCCAATATAACTGCTGGCTGTACTCTAATACAGTTAATGAAATGAACCGATTCCTTTTATCTGGTATGATTCTGTTTCTAGAAGACCATGTATTTAACATAATTTACATATGTTGAATGGATTCCATAAGTGGCTACCATTTCCTTAATATTTTTTTAAATCTCTCACATGAATACGTTGCCAGAGATATTCTATATATTCTTCAGGATATGTATCATCTGCTGGCTTCTCATGGATGGTGACAGGATAAGCCATTTTATAAGAGCCACCTGGTGATGTTATTACTTGTATGGCTCTGCTCTTCTGTTTATTAGTTCCTTTATTATCCTTACTGAGAGACTCTTATAGAGCTTAAAACTGATTAACTACCACCTGTTGCAGGGTTTGAACCTCCTCTGTAATAAAGGATTTTGGAAATTTCATGGAATCACACAATTTTTTATGTTCCTCAGAAACATGTGATTCCAGATGTTTTTCTATCAATTAGCAATGATCTTTCCTCCTTAGAAATTAACTGAATGGCATTAAGATTGCTCTGAAGAGTTATTGTATTATCCATTAAGTATTTATGTTTATTATCAATAGAATTAAATCTGGCTGTCCAGTTATTATTAACAGAATGAAGTTCTTGTGGTAAATTAGTAGATTCCAAAGAAAGAATCTGTCTCATTTGTGCTGTTATTATTAAGCCAATTTTTCAATGATATGAGATGAATCACTATGCTAATTAATGTAGACAAATTTCTAAACAGCCTTATTAAATAAGAAAAATAGAGCCAAATATAGAGGTAATAGCCAAAGAGATCAGAGAACTAGCAAAGACCCACAACTATCTTATCTTACCACCTTGCCACCATCACTTCCCCAGAGAGAGAGCTTCTTCCTGTGTAACCTGTATTTTTATTGCCTTTCTGTTCTGCTTTCTCATTGGCTCTAAGACCAGCCACATGACTTCCTCATCACTGTCTGTCTATGTAGACCTCCAGGTCTCTATGGTTGGTACTGGGATTAAAGGCTTGTGTCACCATGCTTGGCTGTGTCCTTGACCACAGAGAGACTCTGCCTGCCATGTGATTGGATTAAGGGTGTGTGCTACCACTGCCTGACTCCTGTTTATGGCAATATGACCTTGCTCTGTGACCTCTGATCTACAATAAACTTTATTTATTAACATACAAATAAAATCACATTTCAGCACAATTAAAATATCACCACAAATTACTATTATGGTGAACATTATATACATATCAGGAAGGTCATCACAGTGACATCTGAAACAGTTTAAAGGAGGAAGTGTATTTTGGTGAAATCTCAGTTGTCCATGGCTGGTTTGTGATGAGATGGAGCATCATGGTGAGAGGCATGGGAGAACAGAGCCTCTCAACCCATAGCAGACAGGAAGCAGCAAAAGCAGGTAGGAAGGGACTGGAAACACTGTTTACTTTCCTAGGGACTGTCTGTGGTGACCTTCTTCTTCCAAGTAGTTCTCACCTCTGATTTCTACCACTTTCTAGGAATGATGTCATATTTCAAACCTATTAGGGATTAACCTGTTGATTAGGTCAGAGCCTGTGATGGTTTTATCTTAACTGTCAAATTGACTGAATTTAGAATCATGATTCTAAATTTGTTGGCTCATGCCTCTAGATATGTTTGGGAGGCAGTTTCTAGATTGGCTGGTATAATGGGTTTCTCTAGAAAAAAATGATATAGTGAATAAATATAAATTTATATAGCTAGATATATATAATTACATTTATTTATTTAGATTTATTGGAGCAGCTTACAGGCTGTGGTTCAGATAGTCCAACCATGGCTGTCTCTGGCCAGTAAAGTCAAAGAATCCAATAGTTGTTCAGTCCAGGAGGCTGATGTCTCAGCTGGTCTTTAATATAGAGCATAATCCCAAAGAAATAGGCTCTGATACCAGAGAAGGAATGCCTCAGCAGCAGGATACATGAACTAGCTAGTTAGAGTGAGGGCAAGCAGGCAAAAGCTTCCTTCTTTCCTGTCCTTTTCTGTGGGCTGCCACCAGAAGGTATGGTCCAGATTTAGGGTGGGTCTTTCCACCTCAAATGATCCAATCAAGAAAGTTCCCTCACAGGTGTGCACAACTGTAGCCATAAGTTTCTCTGGTCCCACCTGGCCCCACGGTCCTACAGCTGTTTATAAAATAATCACTCAGAGGCTTAATATTAATTCCAAATTAAACAACCTATGATCAGGCTTCTTGCTAGCTAGCTCTTATAACTTAACCCATTTCTATTCATCTATATGTTGCCACATGACCGTGGCGTTACTAGTCTGCTGGCATCTTGTTGCTCCTTTGGCATCCGGGCTGGCATCTCCTCGACTCCACCCTTCTTCCTTTTGTCTTTAGTTTGAATGTACCGCCTAACCTTATCCTGCCCTGCCATAGGCCAATGCAGCTTTATTTATCAACCAATCAGAGCAACACATATTCACAGTGTCAGAAAGACATCCCACAGCACCTAGCTGTTTTAGTTCATTCTAGATGTAGTCAAAAGTAGCCATCACAGCTGGGTGAACTGAGGTGGGAAGATACATCCTAAGTGAAAGTGGTACCAATTCCATAGGTTGGGTCCTCAAACTGAATCAAAGGAACTGAGCATCAGCCGCCACTCTTTGCTTTCTGACTGAAGATACAAAGTGATCAGCTGCCTCACATGGCTTCTCTACATTGTGGTGGTATTGTGTTCCCTGAAATATTGTGCACGCTAATAAACATATCTGTGGTCACAGAACAGAAAAGCCACAATATTAAACATAGAGGATAGGCAGTGGTAGTACATGCCTTTAATCATAGCATTCTAGAGGCAGAGATCCATCTGGATCTCTGGGTGTTCAAGGATACAGCCAAGCATGGTGACTCATGCCCTTAATCCCAAGAAGTGATGGCAGGAGGCAGAAAGGTATATAAGGCGTGAGGACCAGGAACTAGAGCTGGTTAAGCTTTTAGGCTTTTGAGCAGCAGTTCAGATGAGACCTATTCGGATGAGGACACAGAGGCTTCCAGTCTGAGGAAACAGGATCAGCTAAGGAATTGGCAAGGTGAGGTGGCGGTGGCTTGTTCTGCTTCTCTGATCTTCCAGCATTCACCCCAATACCTGGCCCTGGGTTTGATTTTATTAATAAGACCATCTAAGATTCATGCTATACTACATGATGGCATGTACCCCCAAATTGTGAGGGAAATCCTCTTTATTTCCTTAAATTACTTTTATCAGGGGCCTTGTCATAGCAATGCAGAAGAGAACTAAGGCAGAGCCATCAGGATTCATAAACCTCTCACGGTGTGCTGTTAACCAGTCCTTGAATGTATGGCACTACAGATTCAAACGATAACATGGAAACAGAGGAGGAATGGGATTTGATTCAGTACATGAAGTTGAGGCCAACAGGAGTGACAGATGACAAATAACAAAATTAGGATCAGTAAGGACCAAGGAGTGGGCACAGTACCAAGCCCACCCAGTCATTCACCAAGGAAACTGTTTTAGTACTTGGAAAAGAGCATGGCACAGTATTAAAAATGGGGGCCTAGAAAGGCAACACTCACGCACTTTAACATTATTATTCAATGGTTCTATTGATACTATGCAGGAGACCTATTTGAGAGACAGTTCTTCATTCATTTATGACAACTGGGGAAAATTCCTAGTGAGCACTTTGGTTGAGATGAAACAAACATGGACATGAAAGTACCCGAGTAGTGTAAGAACTTAGTGTTGCTCTCTACGCCTTGCACTTCAGTGAGTACACAAGCTTTCAGTGCTGTTGAACAGAAAACTCCACATCCTTATGTGAGTAATCTAAGAGGCAAACATGCAGCTTCTGGACTGCATTTGCACCTTCACTTGTGTTCCTTCACTTGTGTTCCTTGCAGTGTTTATACAAATGTCTTTCCTGAGCTTCAGTAACCACACCAGTAAATGGGCTTACCATCATATAGGACTGAGAACTAAATGAATGTTAGCTTAAGGTTACATTTCGATAAAATACAGCACAAGATACATAGCAAGTTCTCAATAAACATTACTCTCATTATTGCCTCAGCCAGTATTGTTGGCATGGACAGTCAGTAGCACCGGCCAAGGTTAAATTTTTCCTTGCCTTGCCTCCTCAAGTTCTTCCAGCTGGACCTTGCATCAGGCTGCACACAAGATCCTTGTTTGTGCACCAGGACTGTTAGGTAAAAATTAGGAAAGAAATGACAGCTCAGACCTGGGAAGTAGTGTATTCTTTACTCTTTAGTGTTAGCCTCTGCAAGGTTAAACAAGTAACTAAATGCCTACTTCATCATACTTTATGACGCCCACGTGTGTACTAACGACAGTCATCATATAGGTTACGACTATATCTAATCTGTAAGCTAGCTTTTGTATTTTACATCTGACCACAGTTTTCCCTCACTCTTCTTCCCCCACCCCCCAAATCCACTCCTCCTGTTTCTGTTCAGAAAGGGGCAGGACTCCCATGGTTATCAACAAAGCATGGCATATCAAGTTGTGGTAGGACTAAGCACCTCCCCTTGTATTAAAGCTGGGCAAGGTGACCCAGCATGAGGAATAAGTTCTCAAGAGCCAGCCAAAGGTTAGGGACAGCCCCTGCTCCCACTATTAGGAGTCCTACAAGTAGATCAAGCTACACAGCTGTCACATAGATGCAGAGGACCTAGGTCAGTCTCATGCCAGCTCCCTGGTTGTTGGTTCAGATTCTGAGCACTCTTACAGGCCTACGGTTAGTTATTTCTGTGGGTTTTCTTGTGATGTCCTTGACACCCTGACTTGTACAATCCTTCCTCCCTCTCTTCAGCAGGATTCCCTGAGCTCAGCCTAATGTTTGGCTGTGGGTCTCTGAATTTGTTCGCATCAGCTACTGGATGAAGGCTGGTAACAACTGGGGTAGTCACCTATCTAAGAGTACAGCAGAGTATCAGTAGGCATCATTATATTGACTTTCTTTCTCCAATCATGTTCGGTTCTATCCTAGGTCTCTGGGCAATCCAGCCTCTGGGTCCTGGCACTCCAGGCACTGTCATGGGTAGGCTCACTCTCATGGCATGGGTCTCAGGTTGGATCAGTCACTGGTTGACCACTCCAACAATCTCTGTGCCACTCTTAACCCCAGGACATCCCATAGGTAGGACAGACTGTAGCTCAAAGGTTAGGTGGCTGGGTTGGTGTCCCAATCCCTCCACTGGAAGGATTGCCTGGTCACATATGGCAAGTTCAGGCTATGTATTCGGTATTGCTAGGAGCCTTAGCTGGGGTTGTCCTTATAGATTCCTGGGAGTTTCCATTGCACCAGTTTTCTACCGGACCCCCAAATGCCTCCCCCTCCTTTCCAGTCATCTCTTTCAGTACTCTCCCCTTCCATCCACCCCCAACCTCACCCCTCATGTTCCCAACCCCACTTGTCCCCAGTCCACCCACAAGATCTCTTCTATTTCCCCTTCCCAGGGAGACCCATGAGTCCCCCTTTGGCCCATCTTGTTACTTAGACTCTCCAGGTCTGTGGATTGTAGCATGGTTATACTTTCCTTTACAGCTAATACCCACTTATAAGTGAGAACATACTGTGTCTTTCTGGGTCTGGGTTACCTCACTCAGTATGATTCTCTTTCTAGTTCCATCCATTTGTCTTCAAATTTCATGATGCCATTGTTTTTAACAGTTGAGTAATACCCTATTGTATAAATGTACCACATTTTCTTTATCCATTTTTTGGTTGAAAGGCATCTAGGTTGTTTCCAGGTTCTGGCTATTATCAATAAAGCTGCTGTGAACACAGTTGAGCAGGTCTCACTACATAGCCCAAGCTGGTCTGGAACTCTTAATCCTGTTGCCTCTCCCTGTCTAGTATGGCATTCTCATTTATTAACAGTTCAATCTCCTTTTAAATAAATATACTCATTCTAGCTGTAACTTGAACTCCTCTTTTATGTCTTTATAATGCAAGCATTTATGTGACATTTGTTACAGTTTTTCTATAACTGGTGTGCACATCATTAAACGATGACAACATGTAACTGCAAATTCAGAAGCAGAATTTTCATCTTGAACACCAGTTATATCGCTCCAGTTACACCTCCAGAACCAGGATGTCAGTCTGTGTGGGCTGCTCTAACTAGATGCCCCAGACTGGGTGGCTAATATTAAGGAATCTCAAGATCAATGTGTTGGCAGATCTGGTGTCTTCGAGGCGTGCCTCCAGGTTCAGAGACTGTGCTTCCTTCCTGTGTCCTCCTTCATATGGCAACAGGCATAAGGAACTCTTCCCTCAAGGCATAATCACCTCCCACAGGCCCACTCCATCATTACATTGGAGATGACATTTCACCATGTGAAGCTTGGGGAAACACGAATATTCAGACATATCCCAAAGTTTATGGGTAATATTTTTCAAGTTACTGTATGATGCAGTAAATGCATAAGAAAGCAACAACTTTCTACTGTTTTTTTTCTAAATTTCAAGTATTTTGAAAAGGAGCAATGTCATGGTTTCTGAAAATACTGAGTAGCATATAAAGTTTATGAGTGTCTCAATAAAATTATATCACCATCAACAAACAAATATTCAAACCACACTGAAGGGGAAATGTGTTTACTGATTAGTCACTAAGGGATGAAAAGAAATCTTAACAATTTGGTGGCACCCTGAGCTTGAGCTGAAAGCAATTACAAAGGATCTTATATGAGTGGCTTAATGAGTTGGGAAGTGATGTTATCAGTGTATGAACAGCAGCTCTCTGTGCTTCCCAGACAGAGCTGAAGAGGCTATCTTACACGAATCAGAAGGCAACACTGAATGTGTTGCCCCGCTGTCCAAGCTAAGCACAAAGCAGAGGCACTCTGTGAATCTCCACCCAGTACTGACCCGGTCCTTAACAACACAGCACTGCTCCATGGTCACTGCATTTTTCTTTACTCTTCAACAACTCCATTTGGTAACAGAGAAAATGAGGAAGCCAATGACATACACATGGACGCACGCATGTGCTTTCTTTTAGTTCTTATCTTTAAAACAATGTCATGTAGTCTTACTCCTAATTTCAGTATTTTCTTCCAGTGGAGTATTTTCTAAAACATTTAAACAAATTTTATAATAATGGATCTGCTATCAAATGCTCTAAGATATCCCTAAACCTATGTTTACTTTAAACAAAGTTTAAACTAAAAACCTCATATTGTCGAATAAATGTCCAAAGATATTAAAGAAATAATTCAAAATGTGATACAGTCTAGTGTTTATTTATGTTATGGCAGGTACACTTGAATTTCAAAATTTAAAACATATAAAAAGTGGTTTGGGACTAACGCCTGTATCAACAGTCGACAAGTGTCTTGGTTGTTATTATACAGCAGGGTATGTGGTAGTGCTGATGACAACCGGGGACATGGGGCGAGATCATCAGTAGGCTTTCTACAGGCAACAGCGTACGCTGCTGTTTGAGAGACTCAGAATCTGCTTCCAATGCTCACGCTGTCTAACATCTCTAAGGTTAAATAGTGTTAGAGTATTTAGTTTGGCAAATGTTCAAAATAAAGTAGAAATGTATTCGTAAGCATCACAGAAATGCACATCCAGTCTTGATCTTAGTAAGAACCATAGTTACAGATCAGAACTCTCCCTATATGAAATAATTTACACACAGATGAGTGCTATCATATCACTATCTAAAATAATCACTAAATACAATTCATTTTCAGAAATAAACAAGCAAGGATTTTTTTCATTATCAGTTATCAAAAACATAGTGTTATGGTATTTCAAACAAATGATACTCTAAAATCATAGAATTTCACTGAGTTTTGAGAATGTGCAACTAAATCAACCAAGTATACCGTAGTACAACCATATTAGGAAGCCAATGATCAGAAAATACAACAGCATGAAGAAAATTTGATCCACAAAACTGTTTTCAGGCTTTAAGGTAAAAGAGTTCCACAGTTTACAGATAAACAAGGCAACAAAAACTCGTGCTTGTCTTGAGTAAGTATTCTATGCAGAAGATGTAACACTTTGTTTGTAGACAGCATGGTATGCGTTTCTCAGCAATACATAAGGAAAACAAGATTCCAAGAGATCCATTGTTAGGAATGGTGATTCCTGTACAATCTGGAAAAGTAAAAAAAATTGTCAAAATTCAAATTACTCAATGGGAGTAGTAAACAACAACTCTATATTCTTCTCATTAGAAACAGACACAAACCATTTTATTTCAAAATCTAAAATACAAACGTGGCATAGTGAATTCTATCAAAATACTTTTAAATGCTATTTCAAGTTTATCAATTAATCAATAGAAACACAAGAACATAAATCCTTGGCAATAGTCTAAACATAAAAATGAATACAAAAATATTTAAAATATAATGGCACATTTTAAGAGGCCCAAAACCAAGCTAGAAAGTCAAGTAAAAAAAAAAAAATAAATAAGACCAACTATAATTAAATGGAGTGCAGTAAATTCTAGAGTTCAAAAGGAAGAAAAAAAGATTAATACAAGCCTGTGTGATTGGAAAGATCATCAGGGAAAACAATGGAGCTATGAGTTCTGCTGATTTTCCAAGGCTAAGGAAAATTCTCTGAGAAGGGCCTCAAGGCAGATTCACAGCCACCGGGAAGCTCAGAGAACCGAACTTGACATATCAGGCAAATACAAGGCCTGTGAACATCCTTACAGGATGCACATCCTTACAGAACGTCACACAGTTACCGCTCACCTTTGGCCTTATTACTTCCTATTACTGACCTATGGCTAAATGGGAGTGGTGTCAGTCTTTGCAGGAATTTTTAGAAAGTGTATGGTTTGGGTGGAGTGAACACAGAAATGGAGAAAAACCAAAAATCACAAAAGAAACAAACACAAAACAAAACACCAACAAAACTTTTACTTGCCAAGAAGGGGCATTCTAAGGACTGGATCTTTTTTTGTTATCAGTAAAAGTTAATTAAACTGAAATGAGACATACCATATCCAGTAGCAAATAAACAGATTCTCTATTTCTTGTTGTAGTTTTATCTGTCTCTTGGCCGATTTTCAGTAGACTGGAAGACGCAAGCTTAAAAGTACATACATGTAATCAATGAGGTTGGCAATAAAACGCTGCTCATTTACTTGTTTATTTTCAGTATGGTTCAATTATTCAATGTATTATGTATGATGAGCTAGAGACCTTACATCAATCAACAATTAAGGTACATATAATGAAATATTTGTTAAAACTGACATTTTCCTCATGTTTACTGAAGTCAACCACATGGTCACTGAAGGATTATAACCTCTGCATCAAAGCTTTCATGAGTTAAACATACAGTAACTGCTGATTACAGTATTCTTCTAAAAGGTTTCTGTTAAATGCTGCTGAGAATCCCCAACTACCAACAGTATCTGGCATACTAATACTAATGTCCAAGAACTACACCAAACCACATCTGACCGGTGGACTTAGCACTAGTCTCTCTTGGTAGCAAGTCATGATAATTTTATAGACATAAAGTAAATTATTGAATCTACTCTGAGAAAAAAGATAAAGTAATAATAGAATAAATGGGTAGATCATTGAATCTACTCTAAAAGGAAAAAGGGGAAGATATAAAAATAAGATTATTGAATCTATTATGAAAAGAAAAAAGAGAGAATATAGATATAAGATAAAAAGGGAGATTATGGAATCTACTTTTAAAAAGGAACTACTTATTTGAAATAGGATAAGTAATGAAATTTTTTTGTCTGAATTTGTCAAATGTTAATGGACTGGACATTGTTATATATTGATGGAGTTTTTTGTCTGAATCTGTCAAATGTTAATGGACTAGACATCGTTAATGTAATTCTTGACTGTGTATATTGTATATACTTATTGGATATACTTTTTCTTTTTTTTCTCTGTCCACCCCCCACCCCCACCCCCGCCCCAGCTGAGGACCGAACCCAGGGCCTAGCAAGCGCTCTACCACTGAGCTAAATTCCCAACCCCAATGTATGTGGTTCAGTCCTATCCCCTGGCTTCAGGTACCCTCTTGGGGTGAGAGACTTTGAATGCATATTTTATTGATAAGAGGGAATTTTTTTGTGTATTTTTTAGGTCTTAAATAAGAAGACAATTTCAAACTAGGTTTGAATTCATAGTTTGAATTTGCAAGGAAGGACATTAAACCCAGAACAAAATACAGCAAATAAAAGGAAAACAACTGAATTGTAATACTATTTTCAAACTTAAGTTTTCTCCTTAAATTATATATTTTAAATTTAAAGGCTTACAGAATTTTCAATAAAGAAAAACTCAAAGATTCTAGAGGGTTTTCTAAAGTCTCTTTTAAGCAAATATGAAAAAGATATGCTGTCTGACTGACAGATTTAACATTACTGTCTTTTAGTAGCAAGTCACACTTTTATAGTTTATTTTTGTTTATGTGTGTATTTATATGCCTGCATGAGTTTGTGGGCATCAGATCCCAAGGCAGTTTTGAGAAGTCTGGTGTGGGTGCTAGGAACTGAACCTGGCTCCTCTGGAAGAGCAGTAAGCATGCTTAACTGCTGAACCATCTCTCCAGCCCCGAAAATCATATTTTCATTGTTGAGTTTGTCCTCATTAATAGTGTTTCTTCAACTAAGTGGAAGTAAGGAAAAATACCTTTTGCTACTGTTTTTATTTTTACTTATTTTTATTTTTCTTTTACATGTGAGTGCCTGAATATGCCATGTGCGTGCCAGTGCCCATGCTGGTCAGAATGTCAGACCCCTGGAACTGGAGTCACAGCTGGTTGTGAGCTGTGCAATGTAGTTCTGGGAACTGAGAAGCAAACAATCTTAACTGACGAGCTATCTCTCTGGCCCCTTGTTATTGTGGAGAGAGGTTCTCACTCTTTAGCTCAGGCTAGCTGGCCTGCAACTTATAACCCTATCTCTGCCTCCCCGTTAGTCAAAATATAGGCATTCCATCACAGCTCTCAAGCAGTATTTTATGGTGGAGTTTGTCACCGTGTGTGATCTTTTAAAGGACACATTATCTCTCTTTGCTTCCATTTTTCCTTTAAAGGAAGAAAACAATCTTTCAAATGTGGAGAAAATCTCTAGTCCAAACATTAGTTTAAGCAAAAAGGTCATATGGCAGAGAAGGGAAGACATCCAAGCAGGAGGGAAAACAATGGTAAACTTGATGTAACCTGTTCTCTTTCCAAAAACAAAACATTAAAAAATAAGCGAGAATTATATATTTAATAAATTGGGAACAAAAATATCACTGGAAAAAAACTAAGTAAAATGTAAAAGTAACGGGAATTTACTGTTACATAAATTTTGTTTGCTTTGTAAAATGCCATGAGTTCTGATATCTGAATAGACATACCGCCAGGAATTCTTTAAGTCGGTCTTCAATACTTCCTTTGTGAATTGTAAACAAAGCTGCAGCGATCTGGTTGATGGCTTTGGCCAAACAATGTATATTGTTGCAGTGTCCTGAGAAAGTACAAACAGGAATGCGTAGTTTGTGTGACCCCAAAACTTTGTAACACACAGAAGGCAAGCCTTTAATGACTCCTCAGGCTACATAAACAGCAGTATGGCTAAGAGTTAGGGTGCAAAGTGATTTACTCTTTTCCTTTTATGGGCACGAGTGCTCGTAACTATCACAGCAAAGATGCATGCAATGATCAGTCAGTATTTCATTAGCAGGCCAACACTCAGATGTACACCTGGAAATGTAAATGTTAACGGCTAAGCTGCTTTAGAGCACGACATCTCTCAGTCCCTAAAATCACCCCATGATCTGGGCATGCTCACTCACCATCCTCCACTGTACTTTCTAGCTGACTGACCTACACACATGTCATAATTTAGAAAACTACGACTTCAAAAAAAAAAACAACAAAAAACAGATGCCCATTGCAAAGCTACTGTTTGGCAGAACTTAATCTATATTTTATCAGAAAAGAACATAAACTAGCAGAACGCACAGCAAACAGTATATGTTATATTAAAACCAATGACCCTTCAGTGTCCCAACAATTTTAAGGCAGGTACCTTCTATAGCAGGGCTGTACTGCGACATCACATTGCTGGCCAGAGTAGGCAAGGAAACTGCTACAAAGACCATCAGGAGACAAGCAATCTTATACTCTTCTTCTGGACTAATGTTCTCTAAAGAAAAATGAGGAATAAAGATCAAGCTTTGCTTCAAGATTATTTAGAAGCTAATAATCTAACCTAGAAAAAAGTAAAGGTAATAAAAATTTTTTATCTAAATTTTCTAATTGAAAAGTGATGAAAAATTATGAGAACACCATATATATCGCCATTTATAAATTATTTATATCTCATAATCTGAAAACTCACTGAAAGAAAAACATTTTTCTTTCCCCAAGACAGCTATGAATAATGTCATTTTAAATACATTGCTTAAAGGATACCAATATTAAAAAGGGGACTGCAGTACCTATTTCTCCATTCTAGAAAACAAAAGGAAGCAGTTATGAATGAGAATATCTAGCATGCTCTATAGCTGTAAGATAATAACCTTTACAAAAATATTTACGGGGGGGCTGGAGAGATGGCTCAGAGGTTAAGAGCACTGACTGTTCTTCCAGAAGTCGTGAGTTCAATTCCCAGCAACCACATGGTGGCTCACAACCGTCTAAAATGAGATCTGGTGCTCTCTTCTGGCATGCAAGCATACATGCAGGCAGAGCACTGTGTACATAATAAATAAATACATCTTTTAAAAAAATATTTACGGTATTTAAATTGTTCTGTCTAGCACCTGACTTCTAACCTGATACCCAGGAACTTCTAGTTCCCCAATAGTTTGCAATTATATGTAACTATGGATTGATTACAGGAAAAAAACCAAATTACATAGTATTTTAAAATTTTGGGTTATCATAAGAAGTACTTTTAAGCAATAATAAATCATTTGAATGATGAAAATGAAGTGTAACTAATAGGAAAAGTAATGAACTCAAAGACTATACTTTGGCTCAAAAGAAATTGAAAAGAGGGCTGGAGATGGCTCAGTGGCTAAGAGTACTTGCTACTCTTCCAGAGGACCTAGGTTCAGCTCCCAATACCCACAGGGTGGCTCACAACCATCTGTAACTCCAGTCCCAAGGGCTGATGCCCTTTTCTTCACTTCTTGGGCACCAGGTATGAATGTGGTACAGATACGTGAGTGCAGGCAAAACACTCATACACACAAAGTAAATAAAAATTTAAAAAATAAAATAAAATCAAGAGTAGAAAAGGGCATTTCAATACAAAGAAAACAAAACAAAACTTTTTTACACTGTGGACAAACCTAGAATTATATGGAACATTTTTGGTACTATGTTTCAAAGGACTGGTCTTAAAATTTCTAAATGATCAGTATTACATATCTACTTTTTTATGGTGAATATCTATTCTAATTAAAAGGGGACACTATTTTCTAGTTACCAACTTCCTAGCTATCATAAGGACAGTCTTCTACCAGTATACAAATGCTCTCAACTTCTCCATCATACAAAGTCCTTTTCATAAGCTTGGGCATAGCTCAAGCACACAAAAACCAAGTCTTGATTTTCCTCCTTCCTCTAGCTATTATGACATCATGTCCTTGTTCCCGACAGAGCTGTTCCAAACTTACTGTGTGCAATCCCTTTCCTCCCATTCATCTGAGCGAGCGCTGTGTAGAAGTCCACTGACAGCGATCCCATCATCACAGCTCACTATCGCTACACAGCTGATAATTCCCTTTCTACTGTCTTAGGAGCTTTCTCCCCAGTGTTTGTTTTTCTCTAACTCCACTGGTCCTTCACCTCCCTGAGCTCATTAAAGCTGAAATGGTGTTGTTCCTCTGCACTGATGCATCCATCTACACTAAGTGGCTTTGACAGACTCATCTGGGAGTATGGCTCAGACAGTATGTATGTAATGACTACACTACAGAAAACTCCAAACAGCAATTAAAAAAATTAAAGCTTAATACTAAGAAGGCATTTGCAAAAGTAACTACCACATGCACACCAAGGCTGCCCTATCATTTTAGCAGGAATACTACATATCTGCTAATGCACTTTACCTGACTTTTGTGAGGAAAGAGCTACGACTAAGGCAGGGTCAATCTCACACGGTAATCCAGCAGCTGATGACAACTCATAGACATTCATCGCAACCTGACAAAAGACAAGAGTTACAAAGAAATCAATGTCTTAACAGACTTGTGAGAAAGTTCACTTTAGTAAGACAATATTTATGCCTAGAAACATGCTAGAGGATTTTGGCAACTTGGCTGAAGCAGGTAGCTAACCCACAGTGGACAACGAGATGTGCAGCCCCTCTGTGGCAAGTTCCACAGGTTCATTCTCCAGTTACTGTTGTCTTAGAATCACGGATGTAAAATACTAAGTCCAGATATGTAGGAAGACATTCCAACCCCATCCCACTCTAAAGTTTGGAAGGCATCACTTTGAAACTTGAATACTATTCAAGAGTCAAAATATGCAGAGGACGCTGGCAAGATGGTTCATTAGGCAGAGGCACTTTCCACCAAGCCTGACAACTGTGTTTGATCCCCGGGAGACAGACAGACACACAGTCAGTCAGTCAGTCAGTCTGTCTGTCTGTCTGTCTGTCTGTCTGTCTCTCTCTCTCTCTCTCTCTCAACCAAGTATAAAATCATTTCTCAAACATGGACACTTGCAGTAACTACGCCTCTTTGTTCATCACATGATTTAAATACAGTAGGAAATCACAGCTGGGATTAAACCAGTGGTTGGATCACATGGATCAAAAAATTTAAAACAAATAACTATAGACCTTTAAAAAGCTATTGACTTCCTATGTTATATTCATTAATTAAAAAATAAGATGCCTACAGTATGCCATTATCAATGTTTTCCATTATGTATTTTGGATTGCAAGCTACTTATAGGAAAGCAACATATATACTTTTCAATGAGCTTTGTCATATTGCACATGACAAGATGTTCTTGTTATACTCATTATTTACTTTATTAAAACTCCATTTAATACTTAAAAAAAAAGAAAACTGGTTTTCTGTGGGGCATTTACCCACCACCCCCACAGCTTCCCAGAGTTTTCTTGAGTGCGAGCAGCAGGAAATATTAGATAGAAGGATTTATAGCGGAGAATCTTGCGGAGATAAACAGATAGAAATTAAAGGATAGCCTCGAGAGGGCCTGGAACCTATTCCAACGGGCCCCGACTGTCTCTGGCCCGGGGTTTTTATAGAGACGCCAAGGGGTGGAGCAAAAGACCTCCTCCCCCAGCACAGCCAAGTGCAGGCCATCTCAGACACCTGCACTCAGGCCCGTGGTCCTGATCATCCTCTATTCAGACCTGCTGGGTAAAGCCACGAGGAACCCCAGAACGGGCTCCCACATGGTTTTGATTAAACTACAGCAATTTTCTACAAGTCTTTTAAATATTTATTTTGAAAACTGACTACAAGTGAATTTAAAACAACTCATCTTGCTGCTTTATGACCATGCAAGAAAAAGCTGTCATAATTGGGGGGGGAGGGGGAGATCAAATTTTAACAAATTTTATGTCCTTTTAGTTGATCAGAATGCTTAAGAAGTTTTGGTGTTGTGAGCTCAGAGAGCAACAGCACAGGCATGCACGCTATTTTCAGGTTTGTTACATTTGATTTTACATGTGGGCAAACATCTCACTTTCAAACAACAAACTACAAAAGCTCTACCTTCATGTCAGTTTCCCTTGGAATGTGATCCTTGAAATCTTCAATGGAACTCACGAGGAAAGGAATGTGGTAGGATAAAACCTAGGCAGGACAATAAACAAAAAGGTCAGCAATGTACACTGATGAAATACTACCATTTGATAAGGTCAAGTTTGCACACAGAAAGTATTTATCTACTTCACTGGACCTTTCTAAAAGGTCAAAACACATGGAAATGATACGTATTCAGTGCTAAGATGAGTACAGTTCAAAAGGAACACTTTAATGTAGAGCAAAGCTGAAATAGTGTATTAACCAAATTCCAATACCAAACCAAAAAACATACTTTATTTACCATTACTATGCAAACTGTAATTTGACTCTAAACACTGCTGTGAATTTTAACTTTTGGAAAATAAAGAGATGATATGGAAATGATTTCTTACATCTCTCAGTGCTTCTTGTGCCAATGACCGGAAGGATAAAATGACACCGATTATCGTCATCCTTTTCAAGACACTGTCAACAGCTAAATTACAAGGAAGGCGAGAAGGAAAAAAAACAACAACCATAAACTGACTTTTTTTAGCTTTAGAGAAAATTCTCAAAATCAAAATTTCTAGAATAAATACTGACTAATTGCAATTTAATTCAACAGTGTTTAAAGAGGTAAATGTATTGATAGCCAATATTTAAACTTTAAATTATTTATCAATTCACACACATATATTAAAACTCTTTTCTTGTAAATGTATTGGAAGTTGACATTCATCAAGATCTTGAAATACTATGCAATCCCCTCATAAACTTGGTGGAGGTAGGAGTAGGGCGAGAGCTGGGGAGAAAGCCATCAGGATGGTTAGGAGTTAAACCCTCAGAGGGTATAGGAACTTTGAATAACTTACTTTGTTTTTAAAAGTTTTATTCTATTTTATTTTATTTTATTTTATTTTATGTGTATGGATGTTTTGACTGCATGTATGTGTGATAGGTATTTGCAGAAGCCAGAAGCTGGCATCAGATCCCTGGGACTGGAGTTACAGAGGGTTATGTTGCCATGTGGGTGCTGGGAGTAGAACACAGGTTCTCTGGAAAAGCAGCCAGTGCTCTTAACCTCAGAGTCATCTCTCCAGGTATTTTAATTTTGGGGGGTTGGAGGAGGTTTCAAGAGAGGGTTTCCCTATGTGTATCCCTGGTTGTCCTAGAACATGCTCTGTACACCTGCTGACCTTGAACTCAGAGCCTGCCTCTCAAGTGCTGGGATTAAAAGTGTGCACCACTGCCGCCTGACTTCCCATTTTAATTTTTTAAATGCCTTTTTAAAAAATGTGCATTTCTATGAGACTCTCTGTGTGACATAAATGTGTGAGTGTCCAAGGAGGCCAGAAGATGGTATCAGATCCCTTGGAATTGGGAGTTGTGGTTACAGGCAGTTGTGTGCTACTGATGAGAACCTGGAACCAAACTGCAGTCCTCTGTAAGAATAGCAAGTACCTTTTAACTGCTGAGCTATCTCTCTAATCCCCTGGAGAAAATTCCTAAGTTGTGGCCAAAAATGGAAGAACTGCTTATTAAGATCATAAGCAGGTCTATGAAAATACCACCCCGAACACCTGTGGTCTCAGATGCTAAGCAGAACCATCCTGATCAGTGCTGGATGGGAAGGAGATTATAAATAGGTGGTGCAGAGCTAAGTTACTGGAACCCATGGTGATGGACTTGATCATGTGCATGTTGCTTAGAGAAAATAACTTTGAAGATGATTACTCTATACTTAATACTCAAACTGTGCTAACAAAATAAGAGAATGGGACTCAAAGGGAATATTTTACTAAGTACCCTATACAAGGCAATGGACTATGTAATGACATAAATATAGAAAAATGCGCCGGGCGTTGGTGGCGCACGCCTTTAATCCCAGCACTGGGAGGCAGAGGCAGGCAGATCTTTGTGAGTTCGAGGCCAGCCTGGTCTACAGAGCGAGATCCAGGAAAGGTGCAGCAAAGCTACACAGAGAAACCCTGTCTTGAAAAACCAAAAAAACCAAAAAACCAAAAAAAAAAAAAAAAAAAAAAAAGAAAAGAAAAGAAAGAAAAAAAAAAAAAGAAAACGCAAGCAATCTTAATCGATAAGAAAGTAGGAGGTTAGGGAAAGAACTCAGTGGGTAAAGTGTGGTTTGGATCTTGAGCACCCACATCTTGAGCTGGGCATGCCTGCATACTCATGTAATTCTAGTGTCATGGAGTGGATTCGGGAGGATCCCTAGGGTGTACTGGCTAGTCATCCTGTATGACTGAAGCTCCAGGTTCTGGGACAACCTCATCTCAAAAACATAACATGGAGAAACAATTGAGGAGGACACCTAATATAAGCCTTGGGGCTCTAGAAATGTGTATCCATGTACACATTCACTTAAATATCACACACACACATACATACAAGCCTCTAAAATTTGACTGCATTTATATTAGAAACAATTCAAATAAATTTCTAGAAAAAGATGTATAAAAAAACCACAGATGCAAGTTGAAGAGAAGGGATTGAAGTGTTCTGTTTGGACTTTCTAAGAATTTAAACACACACTATAAAGTTTTTATTAAGCAATGAAGCAAGAATAATATGAGCTAAATGTGATAAACATAAAAACCGCTAACAAAATGTCACAAATACCTGATCAGTTCCACAAAAAGCAATCTATTCATCTTTTTATCTGTCTACAGTATGTTAGTGCCTGCTGACCAGCAGACTAGCAGACCATTAATGAAAGCAATGTAACAGAAAACTAAAGAGACGCTTCTACCAGGGGAAAGAAATGAGTGGAAAACAAAAACAAAGAGAAGATTCATCTGAGAAAGTTTCATCCTAGTTGGCATACAGAAGGACTAAGAAGAAAAGACATTTCATTCCAAAAAGCTAAGCAGGAGGCACTGAAGGGGCTTGCTCCAGTACCTATATGGTTGAAGGAGAGAACCAACCTCTGACCTCCACACAACCTTCCACATACACAGATACACTCTAAGCGTAATTACAAAAAGAGAAAGCTTCACTAACCACAATTTATAAAAGGGGGAATAAAAGGGAAGGTGATCTGGAGAGTCAGAAACATGGGTATTAGTGACTGACACAAGACCACCAATGGAACGGAGCACGGGGACATAGAACTCCAAACTCCAACTGAGAATTGGAAGAATTATTTCCAGTGAAGTCGCCATCTTCAATACTGCTCTGCAGAAATGTAGCTTTAGACAGGGTGACAGGAGGGCAAAGGTGAATGAAATAAATTCTCAAAAGGAAGAATCACAGCAGAAAGCTAGAGGAAAATGGTCTGGAAGCAGGGGACAGCCTGGCTCCAAGAGAGATTGTCAGAGGACAGAAAGTAAGGACCGGGGACACCATGAGATTTGCTTGAGTGATACAGAAACCCTACAGTGAAATACAAAACAAGTCCCACACTGACTCCCAATTCAGAGCCACTTTTAATAAATCATAATACCTTGTCTCTTTAAAATAATGACTTGCTGATTCTAAATTAAACTTCTGGCTTTCTGCATTTGGGGTGAAGGAAGTTCAAGGGGGGAGGGTCAAGGACAAGAGCATTTTAGAAACATTTCACCCCAAAGAATAGACATCTGCTCGAAGAAGCCTCTCTCAAGCACATCTTTTCTTTTTCTAATAAAACACAAAATAGGCTTAATATATTTTATTTAAAGGCTAATTTTATAAATATAGGTCACAAAGAGTCAGTTTAAATTTTAGTTTTACCAAATTCCCACCCAGTCTTATTATACATAAAATTCAATCATATAGAATCTCAATATGGGACAATAAATTTTATTTTAGAAGTTTGCAAATCCCCTTTGAAACTTAAACATGTTCCCTTTTGTTTCAACTGCACAGGTAGAGTTAAGGACCAGGGTATTAAACAGCTCAGTGTATTAGTTGCTTCAAATGACAACATCCAAACAAAAAACTGCTTGTTACTAGGAAAGTTAAGTATAGTAAGATTGGGAGGGTGGTCACGATCAGCTGACTCTAAAAACTGAGAGAAACAAAAACAATGAAGAAGAATAAAGAAAACAAAGAGACAGCAAAAATAATAAAAATTAAAGGTTAAAAATTTTCCATTTATAAGGGAATCCATGGCTGATATGTAAAATTAAATTAAATTATAAAATAAAAAAAATACAACATAAAATTTCCATTTACTTCTACTTTTCCCTTGTAAGACTGTCAAGTTGATCTCTTTTCTTTTTAAAACCACCACATGATAAACTCAGCTTCACTCCCCACCCCTGGTGTCCAGTTCTATGAAATTATCACGAATTTGTTGCCAACATCGCTTCTATGGCCAACAGCTCCACCACCCCCCAAACTCCCTTGCTGCTTCCTTTCTCAGTCCTGGGGACTGCTGCTGTGCTCTACAAGACCATGCCCAGGGTTCTGCAGCACTATGCTCATTTAGTTAGCAGGCGTTTTAAAGCAGAACACAGGCAATAAAGTGATTGTCTAAGCATCTGAAAGGAAAATGTCAGGTGGTAAGTTCATCAGATGCATGCTTTAATGGTTTCAGATTACTCATACTGTTTCAGATATATTAATGCTACAACAGAAGCCATGGCCTTGCATTTGTTAAGCATGTACACTATCACTGAGTCCCCCACTCTACTCCCCCTAGGAACCTGGGAATTTTGGTGAGATTTCTGGACAGTAATAAACTCATTCTGCCTTTGTCCAATACAAATAAATTTTATTTTGGATTTCTTAAATTTTTAGTGCTGGGAAAACCTTTACCATTATAAATAAAGTATGATTGCCCACCAATTTCAAGAAGATATTTAAAGAAAATTTTAAGCTGTAAATGACAGGCTCAGGGTTTTCATGCCATACAATACTAATTAGCAAAAAAAGGGAACAAATTATTACCTCAGTGGACAACACAGACAGGTGAATCCAAGAAACATACAAAGTCAAAGAAGCCAGACAGGAATCTAATCTATGGGGTCAGGAACGGCTGTGCGAGAGCAGGGGGAGGAAGAAGACAACAGAGAGACAGGGCTGTGGAGATGGCCACGGTTCCAGGGACATGACACCTGTCAGTGTACTCCACAGCCTTCACTCCGTGTCTGCACATTTCAGGGAAGCTGACTTTTAGGAAGTTATAGACTCCCAAGTTAATTATCTTGTCGTCTACTTAATGTACACTTACTGTATTAAATTTAATAGGTTCAAGAACTTATTAATAGCAATGTTTGCTAATAATCAACACATACTAAAAGTACAGTCAAGCATTTCTGAAAGTAAAGCCAGTGTAGTGGTACATGTCTTTAATCCCTACAACGCAGAAAGCAGAGACAGGCAGACC